>NW_026974995.1:0-300661 GCF_030014295.1 Loxodonta africana | reverse complement strand
CAATTGGTAATAGAGAGCAATTGAAAGTCACCTTAATATAAGTGGGAAGCACAATTAATATAGAGGTTGCCATCAAAGGTTTACTTACAATGTGTGTTTTAAGGAAATTATGTATTGATCAAAACATCGCACAATGAAACAGTAATATGTGGCTTCCGCTGTAAAACTTAGGGATAGAAAAAACGTGTTGGAGACGCAATAAAGTCATTCCGATGTTTGGGGTTTTCAGCATGTCTTATTTTGAGCCATGTTCTCTGCTGTCTAACTCAGCTGTCCTCAATCTGACTAATCTCATTTACAAAGTCTACAGATATTGCCGTCTTTGGAAGCTAGTACCACCTCCTGATGCTGGGTCCATTTTAATTCATTGAACATGTGTTTTACATAGATTTTGATACTTTCTCTAACTCCTAATTACATGTAGTAAAACTCTTTTTTAAAAAAAAATTGTCAAATTCCCTGGCTTATTGTTCAATGTATTTATATGAAAAAAATTTCAAAAAATTTTATTTTCTCTAACTCAAAGGAAATTTTGCTTTAAAAAGTAATGAGAAACATAATTTTATATATAATGTGATTTCCTCACCTCTTTCTTTAACATTTGACAATATTTATCAAACCCTCCTTTATAAAGTTAATGCTCTTTTGGTCTCTTTGATATAGTATCCTAATTGTTTTTATTTTTCTACTTTCCCAATCTCTCTTGTTTTCACTTAAATATTTGATGTTACACCCTTCCCAAACTTGCACAGGTATCAATTAATAGTTCACCTTTGCTCAATTTTTTTTTTGGATAATGAATTTGTTAATGTTAATTAATGGAATTTGAGATATTGCCACTAGGTTTTGTTCTGCATGTTATGTTCAGTAGTGATTATCCATTGCCACCAACTCAATTCCAACTCATAGCAACCCTACAGGACAAAGTAGAACTGCCTCCTAGGATTTCCAAGAAGCACCTGGTGGATTTGAACTGCCGACCTTTTGGTTAGCAGCCATAGCACTTAACCACTACACCACCAGGGTTTCCCAATAGTGACTAAAAAAAAAAAAAAGATTGCTATCAAGTTGCTTCCAACTCATAGAAATCCTATATGACAGAGTAGAACTGCCCCATAGAGTTTCCAAGGAGCACCTGGTGGATTGGAACTGCAGACTTTTTGGTTAGCAGGCATAGCTCTTAACCACTACACCACCAGGGTTTCCTAGGTGAGGCCAAATAGAGACTTGGTTTACAAAACGTGAACATTACAAAGCTGAAAAAGTAAATAATTTGGAAGAAATAATGGAATTCAAGAATCATATAGATTCAAATAATAAACCAAAAACATTAATGTTATATTACTAAGAGACAGAGTCCCATATATAGACAGAAAACAAATGTGTACAAATGGTTTAATATTAATGTATAGAAATTTTTGAATTCTCTTAAATGTCAACTAGCATGTACACCATACTTTACATAGCTCTATTATCTATGGGAAGTCATGCTTCTAGTTATAAAATAAGACTAATGCCCTAGTTAATTGAAGAAATAATTCCATTTCAATTCACACTGGTCCTATAAAACCAATGACGGTATATTAATTTATAGTCAACATGCTTCAGAAGAGACAAATAAACACTGGTAGTAGTACCCAAATTGTCCAGGTGTCTAGAAAAAAAAGTCAAAAAGTGGTCAAGTTGATGTGAGAATATTTAATCTGTAAAAGAGGAATACAGAATGACTTAATAGCTCTATTGAAAACATGGGATATATGTCAAATAGAATGTGTCAAGTGTAGAATGTATGTCAAACAGAACCTGTGATATCAGAAAGTAGAAATATAGTCACTGTAGCTAAACTTAAATACAATTTACTGCTTTGGCAGGGAACTTTGTACATACTATCAATGAGATTTTCTTTCAATTTTGATATTTTAATGCTTCTGCGAAGATGTTGCCCACATCCATCACATTAGAGGTGTTTGTGTTCGGTAACTTACCAAAAATGATTGCCCCCAGCTTTGTTACTAACGTAGGAGGTTATAAATACTGACCAAGGAATTTTGAAGCTTTGCAAGCCAGGGATCGACCTGATTAAGATCTATGTCAAAAATTTGTCTGAATTTCTGAATCGGGCTGCAAGCCCTCAACCTCCAGAATTTGTGTGATAATTTTAACTCTGTATTGTCAAATGAATAAACACATAAAATAAATAAATAAAACATAGTTTTGTTTCATTGAGATTTTGTTGAGGACATGTCAGATTTATTAATATACTAGCAGGAGAAGAAACAAGGTGAAAAAAATTGTGATTTGGAGGGAGCAGGGGAATAGAGGAAATCCTGGTGGTGTAATGGTTAAGTGCTATGGGTGCTAACCAAAACGTTGGCAGTACGAATCCAGCAGGTGCTCCTTGGAAACCCTATGGGGCTGTTCTACCCTGTCCTGTAAGGTCTCTGTGAGTGGAAGTCGACTTGATGGCAACAGGTTTTTATTTTGTTTTTTAAGGGAATAGAAATGTTGTTTTTATGGGAACAGGATGCTTACATAAGTAGCATAAAAAAAAGTGAAAGAAAAGTTGGTTTTATTTCATGCATCATAAAATCATCATGTTGAAATCATGTGTTAACAAAGAAGACTGTGTAACAGAATCATTAGAAATGGTAGATTTGGCGAGCATTAGTTAGAAGGAACAAGCACACAGCTAAAGAGCAAATGGTAAAAATATAACTATGGCTGATTGTAATGCGATAGCTGTATTCCCTGTAGTAGTTTACCAGCTAACCGTGGGCTCATATAATGATGTCAGAAGCAGAGTAACAAGTTGTATTTTTAAATGGGCCATTGTCGATGATTTTTTTGTTTCCAATTTCTTAATCTTGATTTTTCCTTTAATAATAATACATATTACATTTTTCCTCCTGGGCATAGGCTGATAGCTTCGTATCAGAAGTGTTGTTATTGTTAGCTGCCTTTAAGTTGATCCAGGACTCATGACAACACCATGTATACAGAACAAAATGCTGCCCGGTCCAGCACCATCCCCATTATTTATTGTGGAGCAGACCATTGTGACCCATAGGGTTTTTTTTAGAAGCAGATCACCTTTCTTCCTACTAGATCTTAGTCTGGAAGGTCCAGTGAATCCTGTTCATATCAAAGCAACACACAAGTCTCCAGTGACAGACGGGTGGTGGCTGTGTGCGAGTTGCATTGCCCAGGAATCAAACTTGAGTCTCCTTCGTAAAGGTGAGAATTCTACCACTGAACCACTGTAAAAGACTGTATAATGTGTATTTTCATTTCTTCTCTTAACTGATTTAAAAAAGCAATTGTATAAAACAATATGTATATGATTTCT
The DNA here is from genome assembly GCF_030014295.1 of Loxodonta africana. NCBI lineage: Eukaryota > Metazoa > Chordata > Mammalia > Proboscidea > Elephantidae > Loxodonta > Loxodonta africana. The sequence continues at coordinate 297,315 of NW_026974995.1, read as the reverse complement.
GTTTGGGCCTACAAAACGTAGAAATAAAATATATCTGGCAATAACAGCACACAGGCATGGGGGAAGGAAGCTGTGTAGGAGTAAGGAAATAACACCTGAAGGTTGTGCCAGTCCAGAGGAACAAATGAAGAGAACCAGAAATGGTAAATAAGAAGGTTAATGCAGTAAACATTATGAATACATACTTTTTTTCCCTCTTTTCTCATTATCTTTTATTGCATAAATCTACATAAAGTAATGGGCTCAAACATAGCAACAATTGTGAAGATGGAGAAGTGACGGGCAACGTTTTGTTCTGTTGTACAAGGGGTTACTATGAGTCAGAACTAACTCAGCTGCACCTAACAACAACAAAAAACAATGTAAGAATTAAAATAATTTATTTTGGAGTTTATAACACACAGAGATACAAAAAGTATAACAGTAATAGCCAAAAGGGGAAAGAGAGAATAGAGCTACATAGAAGTAACATATTCTTATCATTAGAATTACGTTAGTACAAATCTGAAAGAATCACTGTTAAGTTTTGGTCTATATTGTAAGCCCTAGAATAAACACAAAGAAATAACACAAGAAATAGTAAAAATATTATTAAAACTTGCACTAGAAAATATTCACACTTTGCAAAAGAAAAGATTAAAGGAAGAATGGGGAGAAAAAAGAGAGCTACATACAAAACAAAGTAAAATGGCTTCAAGTATAAACACAATCCAGTCAAAAGTCAGAGGTTGTCAGACTAGAAAAAAAAAAAAATTGAAGATCCTACTATATGCTACTGAAAGGTGACAAATTTTAGATTCAAGGACACAAGTAGATTGAAAGTAAAGCAATGGTGTTTGCATCGTGATTGTCTACTTTGTCTTTCTCATAAAGTGCCGAAAAAAGTAACAATTGACCAAACCATAAGGTAAAGTATAAAAGATCTGTAAGTTTCCAGAGAAATCCAGTTGATGGGATTCAAAGCTCTGAATGGAAAGGTGAAAATTTGAACATATGCAGAAATAGTTCAAGTTCCTCTGTTGTAATCAGAAGGACAGAAAAAGAATGGAAAGATGAAAGTATGTTTTTGTAGATGCAGGTAGATTTTCATATTTATTACCAGCCATTTGAGGATGTTCCTATCTGATACCTTCTATTTCTTCTTTTAACATAAATGTGAGGTAGCTAGGTGAATGGAATAGGAGTATGGGACATCAGAAACTACAGAACAGCAAGAAAGATTTTGAAATATTCGTGTCAGAAAGAGTTTGTTTAAGCCAGTGTGGCACACTCAGACTCAATTAAAGACAGTCTGATGAAGGATTGTTCAGAAAATGTGAACAGGAATAGTGAACTCAACGGGAGCTGAGAAGGTATCACCAGTATTGACCAAAGAAGCTAGAGGAAGAACCTATTCAGGAACTTAGAGAGGACTGCAGCCAAGGAGGATGAGTTCTGTGTTAAGATAAACCAAACCAAACCCACTGCCGTCAAGTAGATTTCGACTCATAGCGACCCTATAGGACAGAGTAGAACTGCCCCACAGAGTTTCCAAGGAGCGCCTGGTGGATTTGAACTGCCAACCTCTCAGTTAGCAGCTGTAGAGCTTAACCACTACACCACCAGGGTTTCCTGTGATAAGATATACGGCCTTTAATAGGAAAAAATGCCACTACAGATCTCAGCATAGCTGAGAAAGAACAGAGGAAAAAGTGCATTACTCTTTTTCTTCTCAAATGTTCATCTCTTTCATCTCCACTGGCAAAAAAAAAAAAAGTTGCTATCAGTTCCACCTCATGGCAATCCCGTGAATATCGGAGAAGAACTTGCTTCAAATGGTTTTAAACGGTTGAGTCTTCAGAAGTTTATCACCAGGCCTTTCTTCTATGCACCTCTTGATGGATCTAATCTCCAAACTTTCAGTTAGCAGCTACATGCACTAACCATTTGCAACACCCATGGACTGTCTTCCCTTGGCCAAACCCAATCAGAAGCCAAGTTCAAGGAAACCTGAGTGATCAAAACCAGAGTTTAGTGACACAGGACATAAACGAAAGCAGAGTTGGGTGGGAAATGGAAATGGGCCAGCAAAACGTTGTCTAAAAAAACATTGTCTAGCATGGTTTATTTCTTTTGCCTTTCAGCATCCACTCTTATCTTTTATCTTCAAGGAGGGGAAAAAAAAAGACAGAGGGAACACAAAAGCTCCATTGCTACCATATCGAATCAGGTGATGTAAATTCAGTATTCCTTTCATTTGGATCTAAAATAGAAAACATAGCCAACACCAGTCCTCTTCATGTAAGGCAGTTAGTGAAATCAGAAAATATATATATATATTTATATATATAATTAGCAAAAAAATACAAATGCATTTTAGCTGTTGAGGCCAGTTTAACATTCCCCATTACTCTTTGCAGGAATTTAGGTTGGTCAATTTTCTTTTCCATTGTTTTTTCTTTTTTAACTTGGTGTGTGTGTGTGTGTGTGTGTGTGTGTGTGTGTGTGCGCGCTGATTCAAAGCTTCATTCTAATAGAATTTAAGTATTAATGGCCTTTGTAAGTCTGGTGGTTTTAGTTTTCCATTCTTCAGCGCTTTTGGACATGGGATACTAATAGTTAACCCAGTAAAATCTCTGGTTCCAGGCATGCTCTTTTTCAATTCTGTCATGCAGCAGAAACATATTTTCCTTCCTTGGTAATATTGAATATTTAATAATCATCCTACCTGAGATAATGACCCTCTCCCCTTCCTATTCCTAAATTGCTACAAGGAGCTCCAAAAGGCTGAATGTGAGGGCAATCACAACTTTCATTTTAATTGAAACTTGACTTTTTACTCAATGGAACCATTCTTCTCTTGAATACTAGTAATTCAGTAATAATGCAGAGAGCCTAGAATCACAGGAGGAGAAAGTAAATTAAAAAACACAATATTATGTTAGATCTAGTTTTAATAGTGACTGTTCCTAGTTCCGCTTTTTGAGTTCCAAATCCAATAATTCTGACTGTATGGGAGAAGATGCCCCTGTCTCTCTGCTAGCTTCTGTCTTTTATATCTCAAAAGAAATTGACTTAAAAGGCAATCTTGTAGATTGAGTCCTGACTCATTAACATAATTGCCTCTAATCCTGCCTCATTAACATCATAGTGGTAGGATTTACAATGCACAGAAAAATCACATCAGATGACAAAATTGTGGTCAATTACGTAATGGTGGAAATTATAGCCCAGTTGATACACGTTTTTCGCAGGCACAATTCAACCCATAGGAGCCTACATGAATTATATATGAATTTTCCTAGCGGTCATTCCAACAAAGCCTGGAGTTGCCATTTTTAAGAGCACAGCTGCTAACCAAAAGGTTACTAACCGGAAGGTTGGTAGTTCAAACCCACCCAGCGCTCCCCAGGAGAAAGTCCTGGCAATCTTCTTCCTTAAAGATTGTTGTTGTTGTTGTTAGGTGCTGTCAAGTCAGTTCCGACTGATAATTACCCTATGCACAACAGGATGAAACACTGCCCAATTCTGTGGAATCCTCGCAATCATTCTTGAGCCCATTGTTGATGCCACTGTGTCAATCCATCATGTTGAGGGTTTTCCTCTTTTTCACTGACCCTCTAATCTACCAATGATGTCCTCCCCCGGGACCTGGCCCCTTCTGATAACATGTCAAAAGTATGTGAGATGAAGTCCATCATCCTCGCTTCTAATAAGCATTCTGGCAGTACTTCTTCTAAGACCCATTTGTTCGTTCCTTGGCAGACCATGGTATATTTGATATGCTTCACAAGTTTCATAATTCAAGGCATCAATTCCTCTTCAGTCTTCCTTACTCATTGCCCAGCTTTCACATGCATAAGAAGTGATTGAAAACACCATGGCTTGCTTCAGGTGCCACTTAGTCCTTAAAGTGAGATCTTTGGAGCAGACTCACCCAGTGCAATGTGTCAAATGATTTCTTGATTGCTCCTTCCATGGGTGTTGATTGTGGACTCGAGTGAAATGAAAACCTTAACAACTTCACTGTTTTCTCCATTGATCATGATGTTGCTTATTGGTCCAGTTGTGAGGATTTTTCTTTTCTTTATATTGAGGTGTAATCCATACTGAAGGCTGTGGTCCTTGTGTTCTTCATCAATAAGTGCTTCAAGTCCTTTTCACTTTCAGCAAGCAAGGTTGTGTTATCTGCATATCACATGTTGTTAATGAGTCTTCCTCCAAAACTGATTTCTCGTTTTTCTGCATATAGTACAGTTTCTCAGATTATTTTTTCAGCATACAGATTTAAAAAATATGGTGAAAAGTACAACCCTGACACACACCTTTCTTTACTTTAAATCACACAGTGTCTCCTTGTTCTGTTCCAATGATTGCCTCTTGGTCTAAGTACAGGTTCCTCATGAGCATAATTAAGTGTTCTGGAATTCCCATTCTTTGCAATATTATCCATGATTTTCTATGACCCACAGAGTGCAATTCCTCTGCATAGTCAATACACAGGCAAACGTCTTTCTGATCGTCTATGTTTTCAGCCCGTGTACATCTGACGTGAGCAATAATATCCCTTTTTTCACACCCTCTTCATAATTTAGCTTGAATTCCTAGCAGTTCCCTTTTCATATACTGCTACAGCCACTTTTGAATCATCTTTAGCAAAATTTTACTTGTGTGTGATATTGTTCAATAATTCTGCATTCTGTTGTACTATCTTTGAAATGGATACAAATATGCATCTCTTCCAGTCAGTTGGCCAAGTAGCTTTCTTCCAAATTTCTTGGCATAAATGAGTGAGCACTTCCACCTCTACATCTGTTTGTTGAAACATCTCAGTTAGTGTTCTGTCAGTTATTGAAGGCTTGTTTCTTGCCAATGCTTTCAGGGCATCTTGAGCCTCTTCCTTCATTACCATCGTTTCTTGATCATATGTTACCTTCTGAAATGTTTGAATGTTGACCAATTCTTTTTGGTACAATGACTCTGTTCATTACTTCCATCTTATTTTGATTTTCCCTGCATCTTTTAGTATTTTCCCCCATTGAATCCTTCAATACTGCAACTCATGTATTGAATTTTTTATAAAATTCTTTCAGTTAGAGAAATAAGGAGCATATTCACCTTTTTTGGTTTTCTATCTCCAGGTCTTTGCACATTTCATTATAATACTTTATCTTCTAGAGCTGCCTCTTGAAGTCGTCTGGTTAGCTCTTTTACTTCATAATTTCTTCTTTTCTCTTTAGCTACTCTACTTTCAAGAGCAAATTTGAGAGTCTCTCCTGACACTCATTTTGGTCTTTTCTTCTTTCCTGTCTTTTTAATGACTTCTTGCTTCATTTATAAAGTCCTTGATGTCATTCCACAATTCCTTTGGTATCTGGTCTTTAGTGTTCAATGTTTCAAATTTATTCTTGAGATAGTCTCTAAATTCAGGTGGGATATACTCAAGGTTGTATTTTGGCTCTTGTGGACTTCTAATTTTCTTTAGCTTCAGCTCGAACTTGCATATGAACAATTGATGGTATGTTGCACACTTGGCCCTTGGTCTTGTTCTGATTGATGATATTGAGCTTTTCCAGCCTCTCTTTCCACAGATGTAGTCAATTTGATTCTTGTGTATTCCATCTGGAAGGTCCACATGTATAGTTTCTGTTTATGTTGTTGAAAAGAGATATTTGCAATGAAGAAGTCATTGGTCTTGCAAAAATCTATCATGTGACCTCCAGTGTCGTTTCCATCACCAATGCCATGTTTTCCAAGTAGCAAGTAGCAATCCCTCTTCTTTGTTTCCACCTTTCACCTTCCAATCACCAGTAATTATCAGTACATCTTGATTGCGTGTTTGATCAATTTCAGACTACAGAAGCTGGTAAAAATCTTCAATTTCTTCATCTTTGACCTCAGTGGTTGTGGCATAAGTTTGGATAATAGCTGTACTAATTGGTCTTCCTTGTAGGCATATGGATATTATCCTAATATTGACAGCATTATACTTCAGGATAGATCTTGAAATGTTCTTTTTGATGATGAACATGATGCCTTTCATCTTCAATTTGCCATTCCCAGCATAGCTGACCATATATGGTTGTTCAACTCAAAATGACCAATACCAGTTCATTTCAGCTCACTAATGCCTAGCATATCTATGTTTATAAGTTCCATTTTTAATGATCTCCAATTTTCTTATATTCATATTTTATGTATTCCACACTTTGATTATTAATGGATGTTTGCAGCTATTTCTTCTCATTTTGAGTTGTGCCACATCAGCAAATGAAGGTTCCAAAAGCTTGACGCCAACCACTTCATTAATGTTGACTCCACTTTGAGGCGGCAGCTCTTCCCCGGTCATCTTTCAAGTGCCTTTCTTCCTGAGGGGCTCATCTTCTGGCACTATATTTGACAATGCTCCACCACTATTCTTAAGGTTTTAACTGGGTATTTTTTTTTCAGAAGTAAACAGCCGGGTCCTTGTTTCTAGTCTTAGTGTGGAAGCTCAGCTGAAACCTGTCCACCATGGGTGACCCTGCTTGTATTTGAATACTGGTGGCATAGCTTCCAACATCACAGCAACAGGCAAGCCCCCACAGCATGACGAACTGACAGGTGCATGGGGGCCCCTAAAGATTCCAAAAATTAAAAAAACAAAAAAACCTGTTGCTGTCTGGTCGATTCCGACTCATAGCAACCCTATAGATTACAGCTTAGAAAATCCTATGGGGCATTTCTACACTATCACGTGGGGTCAGTATGAGGCAAAAATAAACTCAACTGCATCTAACAACATTAACAGAGACCGTTCCATATCTACTAAATCAGACTATGTGATGTTAATAGCTGACCATTTTACCATTTGAATATATATATATATATAACTTTAAAACCAATTTTCTTAACTTAATTCCTGTTCCATACACACTTAGGTCATCTTTGAGCTTCAATCACTATGAATATGTATGTGTGGTGAAATAAGCTGAGTTTGTTGTGGGTGGAACATTTAGGGATATAGAGAGTGATAGAAAAGATCGACCAGTGCTGGAAACGGAAGCGATAAATATGATTGTAAGTTATAGGAACACCTTTAGCAGTTACAAAAGTACTGTTAAAGAAAAGCAATTGCCCTTTTAACTATTTCACCACAAATGTGTGTTTGATGGAATTAAAAAAAAAATTGATGATTTACGTATAGAATAACCCAAAACACATTGACTTTTAAGTTTATTAAGAACACAAAATACACACACACACAAACTTTTTTTTTCATTTTTGCTTCATCAACTCATACATATAAGTTGATTATTTTTGGATTCCAAATAATTAGTGAAGTATTATTTATAACAGTGTTGTGTCTTGCTTAATGCTTAAGCCAAATGTAGTTAGATGTTAATTAATGCAGAATTTCTCTTAAAATATTTTTAAAAATTGCAGCTCTCAAAATTAAGTAGTAAAATGGCAAACAAACTGTCCTAGTTATCCAATGCTTGTATAATAGAAATACCACAAGTGGATGCCTTTAACAAAGAGAAATTTATTTTCTCACAGTAAAGTAGGCTAAAAGTCCAAATTCAAGGTGTCAGCTCCAGGGGAAGTCTTTCTGTTGGCTGTGGAGCAAAGTCTTTCTTGTTAATCTTCTAGGAGCTTCTCTGAGCAGGAGCCCTGGGTCTAAAGGACATGCTCTGCTCCAGGTGCTTCTTTCTTAGTGGTATGAGGTCCCCAACTCTCTGCTTGTTTCCTTTCCTTTTATCTCTTGTAAGATAAAAGGTGGTACAGGCCACACCTCAGGGAAACTCCCTTTACATTGGATCAGGGATGTGACCTTGGTAGGGAAGGTGTTACAATCCCCTGCTAATCCTCTTTAACATAAAATTACAATCACAAAATGGAGGACAACCACACAATATGGGAAATCATGGCCCAGCCAAATTGATACACACACTTTGGCGGGGGCGGGGGGGGGCATAATTCAGTCCATGACACAAACAAATAAAAAAAAGTAGTAAAATAACACTGTCCCTAGTGTTGTTATTTTATTCTTTACTCCGTTCACAAAATGTGAATCCAAACATCAAGTGGATTCAATTAAGCTATCAGTGTCCTTGACATGAACGATGCTGGTGCTGACAACATAGGATAAAGAGAACAGAATTAAGAGGGTAACTTTGATAACAAAAGTATATTTGGGAAAGATATGAATCACAGACCATTTGTGAAACGTGTCTTAGCAACAACTTTTGGACACAATCTTCTCTAGGTGACACAGTCTTTGGTTTAAGGCTCCCAATAGCATGTTGTTGTTATTATTTATTGTATTTACATTCTTGATTTGTCAGGTACTGAAAAACCATATTAGTCAGTAGTGTTATAAATTATCAGTTTATATTTTTGTCTTTTTTATTTGCTGGCTACTGATAAGTTCTTCATTAATTCAATATTGGTTGACATTTCTCTTTCCTTTTTTATTTTAAAGATTGTCTATTTTCTGTCATTCAAGCTCACTGACAGGCATTTATTTTTAAATATGTTCATTCTTATGATCATAAATTTACCCATCTCTGGTTCTATTGTTACATGCCTTTGAGATTTTTTCAAGGAATAACCATAGATATTATATATTTTGATTCCTTTTAAGTAATAAACACACACATGCACTTCTGTTTCTCTTACAAATCAAAGACACCTTGGCTCCTATTCAAATCTCTCTTCTACATGCTAGATTCTTAAGACATTTAGTAGCAAGAAGAAAGGAAGAAATGCAAATATTTTCTTATGTTATTTTCAGAGTGAATATTGATTACTATTTCCTGTAGTATACCAATTGCACTCTCATTACAGTAAATTGAAGCTACACAGAAAAATATGAAAAATAAAGCAGGAATCATCTGAAATCTTGCCACTGTGAGAAAGCCAATAATCCCCTCTAATCCACACCCACTCAAAAAATGCTCATGTACATATCCATACATACCCGCTACTGACACGCAGATGTAAATAATTGAATGGAGTTATGAGGTGCCATGTTTCATTATAGGGAGCACTGATGGTGCAGTGGTTAAGTGCTTGGCTGCTACCTGAGACGATGGTGGTTCAATCCATCAGGATCTCCATATGAGAAGGAAGTCTGCTCCAGTAAAAATTACAGCCTAGGAAGCCCTCTGTGACAATTCTACTCGTTGTATAAGCTCACCATGAGTCAGAATCAATTCATTGGCAATGGGTTTGTTTTTTACAGGTTTCTACTTCATTGTTTTACAAAAATGGGGTGAAGTTTTAGAAACAGATTTTAATTCTTTTATACATCAAGACATCTTCACGTTTCTTCACCATGGCTGTTCTAAAATCTTCTTAATGGGCTGTATAATTTTATGGTATAGACATACTCCAGCATCTTAATATAATCTCTAATTCCATTCGCTTCCAATTTTGTGTTTTTACTATATTCTTTTTTGGTTAAATATTCCTCAACAAATGAGTATTTGTAGTAATCACTTTCATACAAGTATTGTTATTTGCATAAAATGGGTTTTCCTTAAGTCAGTTTAGAGATTAAAAGGGTTAGTTTTTTGTTTATCTTTCACAAAGAAAAAAATGCTAAATCACTGTCCAAAAGGTATGCAAAAATAGAATGGAAGAATGATGAACTAGTGGGAGCCTGCAAGAAATAGAATTCATTCAAGATAATTCCAATTAAAGTACTTTAGTGTAAAGGCTATTTACATGGGTATGATTGGATTATGGGGGAAAATACCAGATAATACAAAACCAAGGCCTGAAGCTAAAAGTGGAGGATATAATGTTACCAGAGAATGGCGAGAGATGGGACCATAGATATGGGTACACCCTGAAGCAATGTAGCTTGCAGAGACATGGGCAGAGACAACATATAGGAGCAGAGAAAAAACTGTGGAGAAAAGCCAAGTTCTCCCCAGCTTCCACCATCTCAGCTACTGCTGGTGTTTTTCACTGGCTAAATCCAACCAGAGGGGCAGAGAAAGACAGAAAATACGTCTGGAGGAATGGGAAATATAAGAAAAAATTATCACAGAGCGTGGCCCTAATTCAGAATTATACAACACACTCAATTATCTTTCACTGTATTATTCAGAAAATCTCTTACCTCACTTGTTCAGTCAGAGAGAAGATTGATCTTATTTTTGCACTTAAGTTAATTTGTGGTTTGATTACACAGAAGTAATTAATTGTATGAAACAAAGGTACCTTGACATAATGTGAGATTGTTAGCACACCGTAAATTATCTCTGTTTAAGAATGTAGAAAGAAAACTAGAAGATTTTCCCATTGTATCTACGTGGCAAAATGTATGCATATACTTTCTGTAATTTCAAGTCATTGCATCATGTTAATAATTAGGTAGCAGCCTCTTCAATGCCACCATGACATCTTTATTCCTCAGACTATATATAACAGGATTCATCATTGGTGTCGAAATGGTGTAGAAAAGACAGAGCAGTTTCCCCAGTCCTTCAGACTGATTTGATTTGGGCAGTAAATAATTGATAGCAGCTGTTCCATAGAATAAGATTATAACTGTCAGGTGAGAAGAACAGGTGGAGAAGGCTTTGACCCTTCTTTTGGCTGAGGACAATTTCAGAATACTGGAGTTAATTTTGCCATAGGAAGCAACGATCAACAGAAATGGAAACATCGAAAACATCGTAGCTAATATATAGACCACCATCTGATTCACTAATATGTCCCTGCATGCAAGCTTGATTACTGGGGGGATGTCACAAAAGAAATGATTAATTGTGTTAGGCCCACAAAAGGACAGAGAGAAAATCTGGCACGTTTGCCCAATTTGGACTAGAATTCCACTGATCCAGGAGCCAGCCACTAACTGGATACAGACCCTGTGGTTCATGACTACAGGGTAATGCAGAAGGTTACAAATGGCCACATAGTGGTCATAGGCCATCACTGTCAGGAGCAAACACTCTGTGCCTGCAAATGTAAGAAAAAAAACACATTTGCATAGCACAGGCCAAAAAGGAAATATTTCCTTTCTGGGTCCAAATGTCCATGAGCATTCTTGGGATAGTGACTGTTACATAACATATTTCCAAATAGGAAAAATTGCCAAGGAAAAAATACATGGGGTTCCGGAGAGTAGGGTCAACTGTTGTTATCAGTATTATGATGCTACTGCCCAACAAAATAATCAGATACATGATGAAAAATGTCCCAAAGAGTATCCACTGTAAATTGGGTTCATTGGAAAACCCCACGAGAACAAACTCCGTAATTGTAGTATTACTTGATTCTTCTGCTTTTAATTTGGTTTCCATCTGTGGATATGATGAATTCAAGATGGTTAATTTATTCACTACTTTGAAAAGCATGTTAACTTCTGTAAATTGGATAGGTACTTGTGTAAACCTACATTATTAATTAATTAATTCCTCCATCACCATGCTCCATTTCTAGAGAATGACATTTGAAACTTCGGCAATGAACTGATATGCTATAAAATCAATTCAACAAATAAAATTCTTTTATATTTTATTAAACTTGGGTTGTAATGATAATGGAGATATTGAGAAGTGTACACTGTTAATTAGAGCTTATTTTGTAGGAAAGAGATCTGATTATTTCACCCCAATAAGAGTGTATCTTTATCTATTGTTTAGTCTCAGCTCTTGGATTTTTCTCTATAGACATCCCTACTTGAGTTTTCTCAAGTCAATTTTTTTTTTACTTAATTCTTCATTCAAAGTTAGTTTGAAGACTTTCCTTTTATAAGACTTGGTTTTCTTAAGCCAATCCTTTGTTACTGAGAGAATAAATGTGTACATTATTAGTTTTCTATTATCTGTATCCCTTCCATTGCTTATAAAAAAATAAAAAACATTAAGCTCAGCATCCTCTTCAATAACATTACCTTTCAACATCCCAATTCAGTTTGTGATAAATGTTAATTAACCTTTAATTCAATCAAGAAATATGACCCACTCCTCACAATATTTTTTTTCACTCTTTACCCACCTAAGATTCTAAGCTCCATTGTCATATAATTTCCTTGCTGCCAAATCTAACATTCTCTCCCCCCATTTAGAATAATTTTCATTTATAAAAGTATAAGTTTGATTAAACAAACTTATTATTTACTCTGGCCCTACTTGAGGACAGAGGATGTGAATAAGGCCTGAGAAAAACACAACTGTCTTGCTTTACTTTCTATTAACATCTTCAGATATCAAGCAGTCATTGGATACTATTTGACAATTTAGATCACATTTTTTAACATTAACTTTCCAACTTTTCCATACAATTATTCATGTATTTCCTTCTCTCAAATCTATTACCCCATACTCTACCTTCTAGTGCAAACAGCTGATGATTTTGACGTAATAACTTTCAATGTGAAGGTGATCAGACAAACATTCCTCCATATTTCCTTATTTCTATTAGGACTTTTGTTGTTGTTGTTAGGTGTGTTCGAGTCAGTTCCCACTCAAACCAACCGTATGTACAACAGAACAAAACACTGCCTGGTCCTGTGCCATTCTCACAATCCTTGTTATGCTTGAGCCTATTGTTGTAGCCACTGTGTCAATCCATCTCATTGAGGGTCTTCCTCTTTTTTGCTGACCCTCTACTTTTCCAGGTATGATGTCCTTCTCCAGGGACTGATTCCTCCTGATAACATGTCAAAAGTATGTGAGACATAGCCTTGTCATCTTTGCTTCTAAGAAACATTCTGGCTGTACTTCCTCCAAGACAGATTTCCTCCTTCTTTGGCAGTCCAAGGTATAGTCAACATACTTTGCCAACAACATAATTCAAAAGGTCAATTCTTCTTAGGTCTTCTTTATTCATCATCCAACTTTCACATGCATAGGAGGTGATGATTGAGAACTCCATGGCTTGGATCAGGCACACCTTAGTCCTTAAAGTGGCATCTTTGCTTTTTAACACTTCAAAGAGCTCTTTTGCAGCAGATTTGCCCCCTGCAGTGCAGCTTTTGATTTCTTTCTTTTATTGTTTTTTAATTGTTCTTTAAGTGAAAGGGTACAAATCAAGCTGGCCTCTCATGCAAAAATTTTTGTACACCTTGCTATAAACTCCTAGTTGATCCCTCCTTAATGAGACAGCACCCTACTTCTCTCCACCCTGTATTTCTGGGTCCATTCAGCCAGCTTCTGTCCCCCTCTGCCTTCTAATCTCTCCTCCAGACAGGAGTTGACCACATAGTCTCATGTGTCTGCTTGAGCCAAGAAGCTCACTCCTCACCAGTATCATTTTCTATCTTATAATCCATTCCAATCCCTGTCTGAAGAGTTGGCTTTGGGAATGGTTCCAGTCTTGAACTAACAGAAAGCCTGGAGACCATCTTTTGATTTCTTGACTGTTGCTTCCATGGGTGCTCATTGTGGAGCCAAGTAAAATGAAATCCTTGACAACTGCAACGTTTTCTCCATTTATCATGATGTTGCTTATTGGTTCAGTTGCGAGAATTTTTGTTTTTTTTAAGTTGAGGTGTAAGCCGTAGTGATGGCTGTAGTCTTTGATCTTCATCGAGTGCTTCAAGTGCTCTTTACTTTCAGCAAGCAAAGTTGTGTCATCTGGATGAAGCAGGTTGGTAATGAGTCTTCCTCCAACCCTATTAGTACTATTATCAAAATGACTTTAAGTGAATTACACCTACTCCTCAGTTACTGTTTCATTATGTGATATTCATCATGCAGAATAGTAAAAAAATCTATGATCTGACTTTTTGCACTAAAAAGTCAGCCTGACATTGTGCCAGCAGCTGTGGAGCATCACCTCTCTTGAGCCATCCGCCCCCTCCTGCCAGTGGAGGTGTCAGATCCAGTTGCCATGGACCTGCCTCCTTCATGGCCAAGGTCTCTGTGCAGACAAGCAGGCAGCAAGGAGCCAGAGTGTGCCGGTTCTGGTTTCTGAGCTCTTTTTCAGCCTGAGGTCTTGCAGCTCAAAACTGCTGTTGGGTGGGAAGGGAGGAAAGAAAGAGGCAACAGAGAAGATGTTTGGAAGAAATATGCGTTTGGTGAAACCCCAAATGAGCCAATCTGGACCTAAAGACTACCTTGGTGGGGCCTGTGCGGAGGCCAGTCTCCGAGCTACCTTATAGGAAGCCCTAGCATTCATGGCTCACCAGGCCCCAAGGGAAAAGGAGCCTCCTGGATCCTCAAAGCAGACCTTGTGGAGTGGGAGTGGAGCCTTGGGAACAGCTCCATGGAGCTCTGATGCAACACAGGAGGAAAGTGAATTGGTTAAGCTGTGGGCCCTTCAGTCACACAGCCCCAGCCCAGCTTCATCCAGCTTTGTTTCCTCCAAACATCCTTCTCCACAGAGGCATAATCCATAATTGGACTTGTCACAGTGATGAGCACATAAGTAAATCTTAGCTGTTAGTATTTCTATGATCACATTTTCTAACTAAAAAAAATAAATAAATAACAAATTGAGATGGTTTGAAAACAAACAAAAAAAATCATCCATTTTCGCATAATGCCAATTTTTGCATAACAACCAGGTCTTTGCAAACTAAACATATCCATAAGTAAAGAGTAAGTGTTTTTATTATAAATAATAAACACTGTTATGATCATTTGCCATGTATCTAATTTTATTTAATTTATAATTAGGAAAATTAGAGGTCTGCATGTGTTATCTGAAGTAAATTCATTTTCAAATACACTTTTTCCCAGAATTTCATGTTTTTTTCTCTTTTATTAGTTGTATCAAATTTAGAACTATCCTTACATAAAATAACCTATCAATATAATAACAACTTACCTTTAAAGATTGCATAAAGCTGTCTAGGAGAGTCTAGGTGTTTTGATACCACATACTTTTTTTTTTAATTTATACTTCCCCTTCCCCTAAATGTCACTGTGATTCCACAATAGTCTTTGCTTGCTTTCAAACTCTAAGTGCTCTTAAATAGGAAAGAGTTGCACAGTCCCTGGGCGAAATCTCTCTTGGGTATTTACTTAACTTCAAGTAGAATGCTTCTATTTAGCAGTAACTCTGGTTTATTTTTCAAAATGATTTTCTCTGAATAGATCTGACTTTTCTGCAACCCCTTCTTGGCATAAATCCCAAGCAAACTTGCTTTCCCAGACGTGGAGAGAATGCATGGAGGAGTAATACCACTCAGGCTCTAGCATTATTATTTCATAGAAAAAGTTAATCTTTCTTGAGATTGCATTTCAGACCCGTGAATACTGATGTGAATTGGCCTTGAAATCATAAACTAAAAACCTGCTTCTATTTGTAATTTAATTTGTTTCTTCCTGCTTTGGGGTTCTATGACTATTTGTCACTCATCTCTCAGTTTGTCATACTGTGGTGGCTTGCGTGTTACAGTGATGCTCGAAGTTATGTTTCTAGTATTTCAAATACCAGCAGGATCACCCATGGTGGACAGGTTTCAGCTGACATTCCAAACTAAGACAGATTAGAAAGAAGAATCTGGTAGTCTTCTTTTGAAAAAAAAAATGCCATTAAAAATCTTATGAATAGTTGCAGGCCTCTAACTGATATACAATCAGAATGGGAGTCCCTCAGGTTGGAAGGGACTAAAAACACAACTGGGAAAGAGCTGCCTTTTCAAAGTAAAATCAGTCTTAATGATGTGGATGGAGTAAAGCTTTGAGGACCTTCATTTGTTGATGTGACATGACTCAAAATGAGAAGAAACAGGTGCAAGCATCCACTAATAATTGGAATATGGAATATATGAAGTGTAAACCTAGGAAAATTGGAAATCATCAAAAATGAAATGGAACAAATTAAAATTGATATTGTAGGCATTAATGAGCTGAAATGGACAGGTAGTGGCCGTTGTGAATCAATCATAAGGCCTACTATGCTGGGAATGCCAAATTGAAGATGAATGGCATCACACTCATTGTCAAAAAGAAAATTTCAGGAACCATTCTGAAACATAACACTGTCAATGATAGGATAATATCCATGAACCTACCAGGAAGATGAGTTAATACGACAGTTACACAAATTTACACACCAACTACTAAGGCTAAAGATGAAGAAATTGAAGATTTTTACCAACTTCTGCATTGTGAAACTGATCGAACCTGCAATCAAGATGCATTGATAATTACTGGTAATTGAGATGCAAATTTGGAAACAAAAAAGAAGGATCAGTATTTGGAAAATATGTACTTGGTGATAGAGATTACTCCAGAGTTCACATGATATAGAATTTTTCAAGACCAATGACTTTTTCTTTCACGATACCTTTTTTCAACAACATAGATGGTAACTATACACATGGACCTACCAGACTGAATATACAGGAATTCAATAGACTACATCTGTGTTAAGAGATGATGGAAAAGCTCAATATCATCGGTCAGAACAAGACCAGGGGCTGACTGTGGAACAGATCATCAACTGATCATATGCAAGTTCAACTTGAATCTGAAAAAATTGAAACAAGTCAAAGTAAGACCTTGAGTATATACCACCTGAATTTAGAGACCATCTCAAGAATAGATTTGAAAATTGAGCACTAATGACCAAACACCAGACAAATTCTGGAATGACATCAAGGACGTCATACATGAAGAGAAGTAAAAGGCTATTAAAAAGACAGGAAAGAAAGAAAAGACCAAAATAGATGTCAGAAGAGACTCGACTCTGAAACTTGCTCTTGAAAGTTGAGTAGTTAAAAAGAAGAAAGGATGAAAAGAAAGAGCTGAACAGAAGATTTGAAAGGGCAGCTCAAGAAAACAAAGTAGTATAATGAAATGTCCAAAGACCTGGAGTTAGAAAACCAAAGAGGAAGAACATACTTGGCATTTCTTTAGCTGAAAGAGCTGAAGAAAAAAAAAAAATCAAGCATTGAGTTGCAATTTTGAAGAATTCTATAGGGAAAACATTGAATGATGCAGGAAGCATCAAAAGAAGATGAAAGGGGTGTACAAAGTCACAACACCAAAAAGAATTGGTTGATGTTCAACCATTTCAGAAAGTAGCATATGATCAAAAACCAATAGTAGTGAGGGAAGAAGTTCAAGTTGCACTGAAGGCATAAGTGAAAAACAAGGATCCGGGAATTGATGCAATACCATTCGAGATGTTTCAACCAACAGATGCATATGGGAGTACTTGGCTGGGCCCACTATAAGCCATACTTCACAGGACCTTGGAACAGAGTGTGAACTCCTGGGAATTTTTCTTTTGGCCTAAGGTAGAGAAATATGGGAAGCAAGGGAGGGTTTATTACTCTAAGACATGGAGATAGAATGAAGCATCTTTTTTTTTTTTTTCCTTAGGTTGTGCTTCTATTCTGAAGGATAGCAAAATGCCAGGGGTCATCATGTTTGTCATCCTAGCTCCCAGCTTAAATGTAGAAATGCAAATTTAGGGACAGATTTTGAAGAGGAAAGACTTCAGGCAAGAGGTGCCTCTAGACAGAGCCTGTGTGTAGAGGAGTAGAAGCAGTGACAATTATCCTTGAATGGAGTACTATTATCATGGGGTCCAGAAGCACCAATGTTACATTGTTTACCACAATGCTGAGGCTGCCCCACCACTGCCTGGGGGCTACTCATGCATTCCTTATTCATGACAACTCCATACCACTTCACACTGAGACATGCGAAAAATATAGGCGCATTATGGGACACTGGGGGAAACTCTGATCTGCTTTCTACTTTCTGCTGAGAGTGTGCTTTCCTGGGGTTTCTAGCTTTTCGTCCTCATAACTCTGATACAAATTTCCTCATTGGAAGATCTCTCCCACATGTATAAGTTTGGTCATCTTTTTTTTTGAGATCTACATTCCCAATATTGATATACCTTTTTTCCAATCTATAATTGTAGAACTTCAGATGTGTGTCGTCTGAACATCTAAAATTTTCCTTTAAGCAGCTTTTCCTTTGTTTTAGGATACCTATTGCCATCAAGTCAATTGTGACTCATGGCAGCTTCATGTATTTCAGAGTAGAACTATAAACTTCATAAGGTTTTCAATGGCTATGATCTTATGGAAGTAGATGGCCAAGACTGTCTTCTGCGATGACAATGGGTGGATTCGAAATACCAGCCTTTTAGTTAGTAGCTAAGAGCAAACAGTTTGTGTGACCCAGGAACCAACAGAGACCACTTAGATTACTTTTAGGCAGGACAAAATACTTCACTTTGATTGAGATTAGAGGGAAGAATTATGAAATTCTGAAAAGATCCTGAAGATAGAGTCTCGATTTTTTTTTTCAAACAGTTCTAATTAATACGCATAATCTTCCAGTCCTGATGCCCTGTTCTTCATATAGTTCAGCTTCTCAGATTGTTTGCTCAGCATTCAAATTGAATAGGTGTGGTGAAAGGAGACACCCCTGAAGCACACCTTTCCTGACTTTAAACTATGCAGTATTCCTTTGTTCTTTTCGAACAACTCCCTTTTAATCTATGTCCAGTTTTGTCATGAGCACAATTAAGTGTTCTGGAATTCTCTTTCTTCATAGTTTTATCCTTAAATTTTATGATCCACACAGTCAATTGTATTTACATAGTCAATTGTATTTACATAGTCAATAAAACACAGGTAAACATCTTTCTGGTATTCTCTGCTTTCATCCAGGATCCATCTGACATCAGCTATGATATCCCTGGTTCCACGCCCTTTTCTGAATCCAGCCTGAATTTCTGGCAGCTCCTGTAGATACATTGCTGCATCTGCCTTTGAATGATCTTCAGCAAAATTTTGCTTGCCTGTGAAATTAACAATGTTGTTCTATAAATTCTGCATTCTGTTGGATCACCTTTCGTGGGAATAGGCATAAATATGAATCTCTTCCAGTCAGTTGGCCAGATAACTGTCTTCCAAATTTTTTGGCTTAGACAAGTGAGCACTTTGAGTACAGCATCCATATGTTGAAACATCTCAGTTGATATTCCGTCAATTCCTGGAGCCTTGTTTTTTAGCCAATGCCTTCAATGCAGCTTGGACTTCTTGCTTCAGTACCACTGGTTCCTGATCATATGCTACCTCTTGAAATGGTTGAATGTTGACTAATTCTTTTTGGTATAACTACTCTGTGTGCTCCTTCCATCTTCTTTTGATGGTTCCTGCATTGTTTAATATTTTCTCCGGAGAACCCTTCACTTTTGCAACTTGAGGCTTGAATTTTTTCTTCAGCTCTTTCAGCTTGAGAAACACCGAGAGTGTTCTTCCCTTTCAGTTTTCTATCTCCAGCTCTTTGCACATGTCATTATAATACTTTATTTTTTCTTCTCGAACTGCCCTTTGAAATCTTCATTCAGTTCTCTTACTTCATCATTTCTTCCTTATGTTTTAGCTGCTTGACGTTTGACAGCTAGTTTCAGAGTCTCCTCTGACATCCATCTTGGTCTTTTCTTTTTTTCCTGTCTTTTCAATGACCTCTTGCTTTCTTCATATATGATGTTTTTCATGTCGTTCCACAACTTGTCGGCCTGAGGTCATTAATTTTTAACACGTCAAATCTATTCTTGAGATGGTCTCTAAATTCAGGTGGGATTTACTCAAGGTAGTATTTTGGCTCTTGTGGATTTGCTCTGATTTTCTTCAGTTTTAGCTTGAAGTTGCATGTGAGCAATTGATGGTCTGTTCCACAGTCGGTGCCTGGCATTGTTCTGACTGATGATATTGAGCTTTGCCACCATCTCTTTCCACAGATGTAGTCAATTTGATTCCTGTGTGTTCCATCTTGTATAGTTGCCATTTATGTTGGTGAAAAAAGGTATTTGCAATGAAGAAGTCGTTGGTCTTGCAAAATTCTATCATTTGATCTCTGACGTTGTTTCTATCACCAAGGCCGTCTTTTCCAACTACGGATCATTCTTCTTTGTTTCTACCTTTCGCCTTCCAGTCACCAGTAATTATCAATGCATCCTGGTTGTATGTTAGATCAATTTCAAACTGCAGAAATGGTAAAAATCTTCTATTTCTTCATCTTTGGTCTTAGTGGTTGGTGCATAAATTTGAATAATAGCCATATTAACTGGTCTTCCTTGTAGGCGTATGGATATTATCATATCACTGACAGTGTTGTACTTCCGGATAGACCTTGAAATGTTCTTTTTGACAATGAATGCCATACCATTCCTCTTCAAGTTGTCATTCCCAGCATAGTAGACTATATGATTGTCCCATTCATAATGGCCCATACCATTCCATTTTTGCTCACTAATGCCTAGGATATCAATGTGTAGGATATCAATGTATATCCATTTCATTTTTGATGATTTCCAATTTTCCTAGATTTATACTTCATATATTCCTTGTTCTGATTTTTAATGGATTTTCAGTTGTTTCTTCCCATTTTGAGTTGTGCCACATCAGCAAATGAAGGTCTCAAAAGCTTTACTCCAACCCAGTCATTAAGATTGACTCCATTTTGAGGAGACGGCTCTTCCTCAGTAGCTTTTTGAATGCCTTCCAACCTGGGGGCTCATCTTCTGGCACTGTATTGGACAATGTTCCACTGTTATTCATAAGGTTTTCAGTGGCTAATCCTTTTCAGATATAGACTGCCGGGTCCTTCTTCCTAGTCTGCCTTAGCCTGAAAGCTCAGCTGAAACCTATCCTCCCTGGGTGACCCTGGTGGTATGTGAATACCAGTGGCATAGCTTCCAGCATCACAGCAACATGCAAGCCCCCACACTAGGATAAACTGACAAACAATTGGGAGAGTAACCCTGTAGGACCAGTAAAACTACCTATAGGGTTTCCAAGGAGCAGTTGGTGGATTTGAACTGCTGGCCTTTAGGGTTAGCAGCCAAACTCTTAACCACTGTGCTACCAGGGCTCCACTTTGCAGATAGTCATTATTTAATACATGACTGCTTATACCTGGTCATAGTTGATCAGTTTGGCAATGGAAGGGATACCCAACATGGTCTAGTCAGAGAACTTCCCTGTGACTGTTTGAATAAGAACTAAGACTGTAGCTATAATTTTTTAAGCTTCGGAGTTGTTGGCCATGTCTCCTCCCATATTAACTATGGTAGAACTTCAAGGACATAGAGCAGAATTAAACAGATGTGCATTAAATAGGAGAAATGAGACAAGGAAATAGAGTCCTATGTTGTATAGGAGTGCTTGCTTCAAGTTGTTCCCTGAATCCAGCTGCTGGGTTAGACCCTGTTTTTCATGCAATATATCCCACTATCTTGATTAGGTGGGTTTGATTAAGGATTCTGAGATTGTAATGAGAAATCTAGCTATTGTAATGTCTCTCCCATGCCTATTCTCACTGAAGACAGACAAAAAAACTAGATGCTAATATTCACATTATATATGAAATGATTTGTCTCTGAAGTGCAGCAGGGATTGAAGGATGCAGCCATTCTCCTGCACAGAAAGGCAATACTTTTGACAATGACTTTGGCATTTTTATTGAGAGCATATCCCACAATACCAACTTGTTGCCATCAAGCTGATTCCAACTCACAGTATCCCTACAAGACATAGTAGAACTATCCCATAGGGTTTCCAAGGAGCAATGAGTAGATTTGATCTGCTGAACTTTGGTTAGCAGCCAAGCTTTTAACCACGGTGTCACCAGGGCTCCATCACACAACAGTAGCAGAGAAATGGTGTGAGAAGGCTGAAGCAGAAAGAATGCATATGAGATAGTTCATTAATCTGGTTCATCACATCTTTTTGGGATATTTAAAAGCCTGCTTAGTTGCCCTTTCTAATCCTCAATTGAATCAAGTACCACCACCGTATCATAGTTGTGTGGAATAAAATAAAGTATACAATTTAAAAACCCCATTGATATATCTGGTTTTCTATTATTATTATTGCTGCTTTTCATATACCTTCTTGTTCCTACCTTAATTATTTAAAGCAAATTTGTATGCCATTTATTCTAATGTCTATTAAAAATAAAATATTGAATCTCTTTTACGGCTAGACTGAGGTAGAAGATGGCATATCTCAGGAGAAATCTTTACAACTCATTTCAGAAAAAAATTGGGGGAGTGCTGTCAATTCCACACATTTGTGAATTTCTCATTAAATATCTGTCCTCAAAGCCGTTGTGTCACAAATTCATGCAAACTTTCCTCAAGAACCATCCCCGTCAGCCTACATTGATTCATAATATGAGTCAATCAATAACTTTGCTCATATCTCCGTAGTACATATCAGATCACCAAATACAACCCTTGGTCTAGCAAGGAGATAGTCTACCTGGGAAAATGTGCAGGAGTCTGTGAACTTTTATGGGAATTCTAGTGCATTAGAAAAAGAAAGACCCTTCTGAATAGGGTCATGAATGGTAGAGATCTTTAACTTGTTCCTGACTTAGTGGACATGACTCTAGGTTTCCAGCTATTCAGCAAGATACTGGCTTTAAATCTAAAAGAAATACATGAAGACGATGAAGATGATAGACAGGAAAATAGATAGTTAGATAGATGATAGATAGATAGGAATGTTAAGAAAATATCCGTGGGATTGTATTTTCACGTAAACTTCTATTGTAAGGTAAACCTGGTAAATCATGTGAAAAGGTTGTTCAGCATTTATGGGACTATGCATTGCATCATTGCTCCAATGGGTCCAATTCAAATGGAAAAGGATAATTACTGTGCACATTTACTTGTAAATCAAAATTTAAATAGCTTGAATTTCTAACCCCACAACTGGATTACATATCTAATGTCTTTTCTTTGT
Source organism: Loxodonta africana (assembly GCF_030014295.1). NCBI lineage: Eukaryota > Metazoa > Chordata > Mammalia > Proboscidea > Elephantidae > Loxodonta > Loxodonta africana. The sequence continues at coordinate 274,664 of NW_026974995.1, read as the reverse complement.
TTTACAACTTTTCGAGATATAAATCACTTAAAATGTACCTATTAAAATGAAGTTGTGAAACCATCACTATGATCTAATTTTAAAACACTTCATCAATACCCATTTGTAGTCATGCCTCATCCTTTCTACCTCCTTCCCCTCCTACGCCCTTGGTAATCTATTTTTTGTCCCCTTAGATTAGTCTATTCTGGACATTTCATAAAAATTGAATCATAAATATGTTTTGTGTGTATGTGTTTGCAACTGCCGTCCTTCACTTAGCATAGTTTGTTTTTGTTTTTAATTTGCAGTTGCAGCATTTATCTTTACTTCATTCCTTTTTATTGCTGAACAATGTTCCATTATATAGATAAATCATATTTTATGTTCACAACTGATAAACATCTGAGTTGTTTTCTGTCTTTATTACGAAAAATACTGCTATGATATATGTGGTAATAGAGCTAGACGTTAAAAAGACGTTAGTATGGATTAATGTTTAGCTTAATATGGATATTGATGGTTACAAATGGAAATAATACATACGCACACACACACACACACACATATACACACAATATGCATGCAGATATTTTCTTGCTCTGTCATTTGAGAGGGCCTGGTTTTCACTGGCTAATGCTTTTCAGAAGTAGACTGCCGGGTCCTTCTTCCTGATGTTTTCAGGAGGGATCAGTCCCTGGAGAAGGACATTTATGATTAGCAGAGTACAGGCCAGCGGAAAAGAGGAAGACCCTCAGTGAGGTGGATTGACACAGTGGCTGCAACAATGAGCTCAAGCATAACAACGATTGTAAGGATGGCGCAGGACCGGGCAGTGTTTCATTCTGTTGCGCATAGGGTCGCTATGAGTCGGAACCAACTCGATGGCACCTAACAACAACAACAACAGAACTAATGATATTCCAGGAGCCATGTGCACAACTAGTTCCCAGATCTTGGTTTCTAATTTCAGTTTCCAATTTAAGGAACAAGAGTTCTTTGAAGAAATGGCTGACTCTAGGTCTAGGGCAGGAAATATGCAAGATGAATCTGGAGCATGTTTTATTGTGAAAAAGAAGAAAAGCTTAAAAATCCAATGAAATAACAAACAAAAAGCAATGAACATTGAGGCAGGTATGTCAAATGTGCACAGGAGTCAACTTAAAGAGCTCCCAATGGACAAACTGAAACAATCTGAGCGACAAAATAACTGAAGTAGTATTGGATTATATAAATATCTGTAAGTCCACACTTACATAAATAAATTATTGAATTACTAAATAAGTTGGGAAGAAGATATAAATCATTCACATAGAATCATTCCAAATGATTTAAATGGGTATCCTATTAGTGGAAATGTTGTAAAATTTGTCTTATTTGGATATTTAATTTACCATAAGACAATGTGGTGGTGAAGTTTTGAAAAGGACATTTTGCTGTTTTCTGTATAAAGAGGTTAAATTTAGCTAATGAAGGTGAGAAAAAACATCAGTATGGCATATAATCCACGAACTGAGGGTTATATCAGTATTTTAGAGTGTTGTCCCTGTAAGACCTGCTGCAGAAACACCTGTAAGAATTACATATGAATTCTCCTGGAGGCCATTCTAAGGAGGCTTGGAGGTGCAACAGTTAAGTGTTTAGCTGCTAACCCAAAGGTTGCTAATCAGAAGGTTGGCAGTTCAAACCCATCCATCGACTCCTCAGAAAAGTCCTGGAGCTGTTTCTGTAAAGATTACAGTCTAGAACATCCTAAAAGGCAGTTCTATGTTGTCACATGGTGTCGCTATGATACAAAAATTAACTCCACAGCATCTAACAACATTAAGAGAGGCCATTCCAGGCCTAGTAAACCAGACTATCCAGTGTTAACGGCTGAACATATTCCTACTGAATCTGATATATACTGGACTTTAAAACCAACTTTCTTTACTTACACCCTGTTCCCATACTCACTTTAGTCATCTTTGAGCCTCAGTCATCAGGAAAATATGCATGTCATGGGATAAACAGAGTCTGTTGCAGGTGGAGCATTTAAGGGTATAGAGAATAATAGAAAAAGTTGACCGGTGGTAAAACTGGAAGGATGAATGTGATTGTAGGTTATATGAACACCTTTAGCAGTTACAAAAGCACTGTTAAAGATCATTTATGGCTTTTAACCATTTCTCTCCAAAGGTGTATATAATGGAAATTTAAAAAGTCATTAATGACATAATTATAGAATAACCTGAAACACATTTACTTTTGAGTTTTTAGTAGACAAAACACACACACATACACCAAACATTTTTTTTTCCCCATCAAGCAATTCATAAAAAGTGATAGATTTTGGATCCTAGATAATTTGTGAAGTAGCATTTATAAAGATGTTGTATCATGCTTAATGGTTAATTAAGCCAAATATACTTAGATGTTAATTAATGCAGATTTTCTTTTAAAAAATTTTTTTAAAAGTGCAGCTCTCAAAATTAAATAGCAAAATGCAAAAAAAGAAAAAAAAAGTAAGATCACATTGTTACTAGTGCTGTTATTTTATTCCTTACTCCATTCACAAGCCCAAGGATGCAACATCAGAAAAAAAAAAAAAAATTGAACCCAGACCAGGAATGGATTCAGTTAAACAATCAACATCCCTGATATGAAAAATGCTGATTGCTGAGAGAGGATACAGATGACAGAATTAAGATGACATCTTTGATAAGAAAAGTAAAATGGGGTAATATATGTATCACAGAGCATTTGTGAAATGTGTCCCGGCAACAACCTTTGGAGAAAGTCTGCTCAGTGGTTCAGACGTTGGTATCAAGGCGTGTTAATTAAAATCAAAGCAAAACCAAATCCATTGCCATCGAGTGGATTCCGACTTACAGCGACCCTATGGTACAGAGTACCACTGCCCCCACAGAATTTCCAAGGAGTGTCTGGTCGACTCAAACTGCAGACCTGTTGGTTAGCAGCTACAGCTCTTAACCACTACACCACCCGTGTTTACAGAAGCATGTTAGAGTGTCTTTAAAATCCCATGGGTTTTTTCATGTCAAATTTATTATTTAGGGCTAGGAAAATCAATATTAAATAGATACTTCTTATGAGTCTCATATGAAGCTATCAGCCTATCCCTAAGGGAAAATCTAATATGTGTTATTGTTGTAGGAATAAAATCAAAATTAAAAAACAGAAAATCACTAGCAATGGTCCATTTAAAAAATAGGAACTTGTTTGTCGCTCTTTTTCTGATCTTTGATGACATTTTCAGAGTCCACGGTGAGCTAGAAAATTACTATTGGGCAATAAAACTATGCCATTGTAATTAACCATTACATCTGTATCAGAAACCCTGGTGGCGTAGTGGTTAAGTGCTCAGGCTGCTAACCGAATGGACGGCTGTTCGAATCCACCAGCCGCTCCTTGGAAGCTCTATGGGGCAGTTTTACTCTGTCCTCTAGGGTCGCTATGAGTCGGAATTAACTCACGGCACTGGGTTCGGTTTTTTGGTTTATTTCTGTGTCATTTGTTCCTTAATTTTTTTTTTTTCTTCAGATAATGCTCACCAGATCTAGATCTCAAATGATTCTGATACCCCGTCATCTTCTGTAACACATGATTTGGGCATAATGATTTTATGATTTGTGAAATGAAACTTTAAATTTTCTTTTACTTTTTTCATACTACTTATATAAGCATTCTGTTTCCCAGGAAAATAAACTATTTTCTATTCCAATACTCTGAATTTGCCCTTTTTTTTTTTTAACCTTACTGCTTCTCCTATAATTATATTAATAAATTTTGACATTCCTCAACACAAACTCAGTTAATAAATTGCATTTTATTTATTTTCTTTTGTTTATTTGTTCATTTAACAACACATGCAGTTAAAAATGTTGGTACAAATTCTGAGTTCGAGGGCTTCTAGCCTGATTCAGAAACTCAGAGGAGATTTTGAGATAAATCTTGACCGTGTCTATCATTTTCTTCAAAAATCTTCAATTTCTGTCCACAATGTTCATCATTTTCTCCTTTTTTTCAGAATATATATTTTTTATTATACTTTAAATGAATGTTTACAGAACAAACTAGTTTCTCATTAAACAGTTAGGACACATATTTTTTTATGACATTGGTTAACAACCCCACAAGATGTTAACACTCCCCTTCTTGAACTTGGGCTCCCTATTACCAGCTTTCCTGTTCCCTCCTGACTTCTAGTCCTTGCCCCGGGGCTGGTGTGCCCCTTTAGTCTCATTTTGTTTTGTGAGGCTCTCTAAGCTTTGGCTGAGGGGTGAACTTTGGGAGTGACTTCATTACTGAGCTAAAATGGTGTCCGGGGCCATACTTTTGGGGTTTCTCCAGTCTCTGTCAGACCAGTAAGTCTGGTCTTTTTTTTATGAGTTACAAATTTGTTCTACATTTTTCTCCAGCTCAGTCCAGGGCCCTCCATTGTGACCCCTGTCAGAGCAGTCAGTGGTGGCCGCTGGGCACCATCTAGTTGTGCTGGATTCATTGTGGTAGAGGCCATGGTAGTCGCAGTCCATCAGTCCTTTGGACTAATCTTTCCCTTGTATTTTTAGTTTTCTTCATTCTCCCTTGCTCGCAGGCTTTTAAGACCCCAGACTCTGAGTACCAAAGTAGAATGTAGAACATTTTCTTTATAAACTATGTTATGCCAATGAGCTAGATGTTCCCCAAGGCCATGGTCCCCATAGCCATCAGCCCAGCAATTTGATCCTTCTGGGAGTTAGTATGTGTCTAGGGAGCTTCCATGATCTTGCCTTGTACAAGTTGTGCTGGCTTCCCCAGTATTGCACATTGTCTTACCCTTCACCAAAGTTATTACTTATCTACTGTCTATTTAGTGTTTTTTCATCCCCACCTCTTCCCCTTCCTTGTAACCATCAAAGATTGTTTCTTTTTTGTGTGTAAACGTTTTCATGAGTTTTTACAGTAGTGGTCTCATACAATATTTGTCCTTTTGTTATTGACTTATTTCACTCAGCATAATGCCCTCCAGATTCATCCATGTTAGGAGATGCTTTGCAGGTTTGTCATTGTTCTTTATTGTTTCATAATACTACATTGTGTGTAGGTACAATAGTTTGTTTACCCATTCATCTAATAATGGCATCTAGTTTGTTTCCATCTTTTTGCTATTTTGAACAATGTTGCAATGAACATGAGTGTGCATCTGTCTATTCCTGTGACAACTCTTATTTCTCTAGGATAAACTCCTAGAAGTGGAATTGCTGAATCATATGGTATTTCAGTTTCTAACTTTCTAAGGAAGCACCATATACTTTTCCAGAATGGTTTATCATTTTGCATTCCCACCAGTAGTGCATAAGAGTTATGATCTCCCTGTAGCCTCTCCAACATTTGCTATTTCCTGTTTTTTTGATTCATGCTAGTAACACTGGGGTGAGATGGTATCTCACTGTGGTTTTCATTTGCATTTTTCTAATGGCTAGTGATCACGAGCATTTTCTCATGTGTCTGTTGGCCACCTGAATGTCTTCTTTGGTGAAGTGTCTGTTCATTTCCTTTGCCCATTTTTTAATTGGATTACTTGTCTTTCTGTTGTAGAGGTGTTGGATTTTCCTGTAGATTTTAGACATTAGACCTTTGTCTGCTTTGTAATAGCCAATTTTTTTTTCTCAGTCTGTAGATTCTCTTTTTACTCTTTTGGTGAAGTCTTTTGATGAGCATAGATCAAAACAAAATGTATCTAAAGCCCTAAGTATCAGAATAACTACATTTCATCTCCCAATTGTTCCTATTCCTAAATGTTACATCAGAAGGAACATAATATTAGTGTCTTATTCATCTAGTGCTGCTATAACAGGAATATCACAAGTGGATGTCTTTAATAAAAGGAAGTTTACTTCCTCACAGTAAAATAGGCTAAAAGCCCAAATTCAGGGTGTCGGCTCCAGGGGAAGTCTTTCTCTCTCCGTCGGCCTTCTCATCAGTCTTCCCCCGACTAGGGATTCTTTGCAGAGGGACCTTAAGCCCAAAGGATCCTGGCACTGCTTTCTTGGTGGTATGAGTTTCCCCTCTCTGCTCACTTCCCTTTCTTTTTTTTCTCTTGTAAGATAAAAGGTGGTACAGGCCACGCCCCAGGGAAACTCCGTTTATATTGGATCAGGGATGCGACCTGGGTAAGGGTGTTACAATCCTACCCTAATCCTCTTTAACATAAAATTACAGTCACAAAATAGAGGAGAACCACACAATACTGGAAATCATGGCCTAACCAAGTTGACACATATTTTGGGGGGAAACAATTCAATACACAAAAATTACTACTTGTTCATGTAATATTTTTATCACATATTTGATTCCCTTTATACATGCCTACCTTCATATTAATAATGCTTAGCGTTACTCTTGAGATTAATTTCAAGTTTTTTTGATAATTGAGGGAAGAATTCTATGAAAAGAAAAATTAAAAGCCAGTTCTAAAGAATGAGGGTCATAGCCATCCACTGAATATTTATCTACATCCTTTGGAACTCTGCCCCACGGAACTCTTTGTAGTACTTGGGTGCTTTTGCGTGTGATTTTGTGTATGTTTGAATCCAGGAGACAGAAAGGGAGAAAAAGTCTTAGAATTTTTTGAGGAGAAGGGTATGATGGAAAGAGTACTATAATTGATGAATTCTAATCAGTCAGCAGTTTTCTTGATGGCATATTTTTATACAAACTCATATGTATTCTTTAATTAATGTGCATGTAAACATAGGTGGGAAAAGAGAAATAAATGTTTGGAAGTTTCACGTTTTAATAAAACTGCAGCTCTGAAATTTGATTTAAGCAACTCTCTCCATAAGGAATATCAATAAATTAAAAAAGAAAATCCATTATAATATAAAAGCATTTTTTAAATATATGACATATAGAAAACAATTATTTTAAAAGTGATGAAAATAAGTACTTAAGGGAAACAATGAATGGATAGTCCAAAACATCCTACATGGTAGGTCTTATAACATTGTGACTTTTATTTCTAAACACTTAATCCCTTAATTTCCATGGCCAAGATTTCATTATGAATAAACTGTATTGGTAAGGACCCAGTGAAGTTATACAATAATTATAAGATGAAGATCCTGTAGTCCCGTGTTAGTGTTTTAATCTATATTATCCATGATTGGATACAGATACTTGAGTATTTACAGAATGTATTTACTTTGAAAATACTTTAATGAACACCAATATGCTTGAACTAGGCTTTGAAGGTTAATTAAATACTCCACTTATTTTGGAAAATTACTCACACAATCACATAAATGAAGGGATTCTTTTCCTGTTAATCACATTCCATGAAGCCGTCTTTACTTCCTTATTCCTGAGGCTGTAGATCAGAGGGTTCAGCATGGGGATCACCACTGTGTAGAACACGGAAGCCACTTCATCCTGACTCAGGGAGTAGCTAGAACTGGGTCTCAGACAAGTATAGATGGAGGTTGCATAGAACAGAATTATAGCAGTCAAGTGGGAGGCACAAGTTGAGAATGCTTTGCGCCTCCCCTCCCCTGAATGCATACAAAAGATGGAGACGAGAATGTAGGAGTAGGAAGTAAGGATGACCAGCAGAGCACCGACCATATTCACACCAGCAAAAGTGGAAAAGATGCTTTCATTCAGGCATGTGTCAGAACAAGAGAGCTTTAAAAGAGGGGGGCTGTCACAGAGGAAGTGATGGATGATATTGGAACCACACAATGGTAAGCTGCTTACATAACTTGTGTTAACCATGGAGTTCAGCAATCCTGCTGTAAAGGCCCCAGCTGCCATTTTAAGGCAGACTCTCCTGGACATGATTAAGGAGTAAAGGAGTGGGTTACATATGGCCACATAACGGTCATAGGCCATTAACCCAAAGAGGATGCATTCAGTTGTTGCCAGGGCGATAAAGAAATACATCTGCAGGAAGCAGCCAGCAAAGGCGATGGTTTTCTTCTCAGACAAGAGATCTACCAGCATCTTTGGGGTGATGGTGGACGAGTAGCAAACCTCCACAAAGGACAAGTTAGCCAGGAAGAAATACATGGGTGTGTGAAGTCGAGAGTCCGCCCTGATTAGCAGGATCATAACCACATTCCCCAGGACTGTGAGTGTGTAAATCACAACAAGAACAAAAAGAGGGTGATCTGTAGCTCCAGGGTGTCTGCTAATTCCAGCAGGATGAACTCGGTCAGTGAGGTACGATTTTTTCTGGTCATTTGTTACAAAGAGATTTTGTGTAAACTTTGAATCAAGTGTAAATATTTCCCTCTCCAAAACTTTACAGGAAGAAGTTGAAATGTCAATGAGGATATTTATACATGGAAATAAATAAATAAAAACCTAGGATAACATGGAATAGTAAATAAAATGACTGAAGAATGGAAAATTAGAGTACTACTGGAAAATATATTTTGTTTTAACAAGCAATTGTATCGAAGCTGGGTTGGAGGACTTTTAAATCACTTACCTAAGTCCACAGACTCCAGTTCAGCTTCTGCAAATATAACATTGGTTGTTTCCTTCTTTGTATGCCAGCCCACAATCAAAAGTAAAGGATAGAAATATTCTTGCTGAAGTCTCTCAGATTCTCTGTACAATTATGTGGATTTATCTCAAGGATATTATTTTCTCTCCCTTAAAATCACTCTGCACAGCCATCTCTCCAAAATGCATACCTACATTACCGTCGGAGATAGCTTTTGTGAAACGTAACCCTAAGTAGGAAAAATTTTGGCAATTATAGCTAAGCAATACTTTGACAACGATTATAAACTTAAGAATTTTATAATTTTCCAACTTGAACCAAACGGTTGTTCTTGTTACAAGAAAGGCACACATATCAAATTAATGCCATTTAATAGCAGATATGGCATTTCTGCACCCCAGTGAATAACAGTACCAAATCCTTAGAATTCTTTAACATTAGGGTTTCTCATTTGGGGTGCTGTGAGTTGGAGTTGACTCGATGGCAATGGGTTCACTTGCGGGTTAAAAAAAATAAAAATAAAAATTTCATCTTTTTAAAAATGCAGTGTAAAGTTGAATTACCTGTTTATTAAATCTGAGATAACTTCTGAGCAAATACATGTTGAGGTGCTTTTATTTAGTTTTCCTTCAAGAGAATTGGGGAACTATGGGGATTAGATATAGGTGTTAATTGTGTAGTCAATTCTCTAAAGACAGGAAGTTCAGTCTCAATAGAAAAAAATATGACACTAAATGCATACACATATATTTCAAAGCTGATGGCATCTGACATGTGGAGCTCGCATCATAATGTGGTTTCTGCTCTCCGTGTTCTTTTAAAGTTCTTCACCAAAGTCAGAGTAAAGAATTTTTAATTGACTATTTACATTGCTTCTCTCTTGATATTTTTAGCTTATTCCAAAGGAATACATAGAACACTACCAAATTTGGTCTTTTCCTTCGTCCATGTGTGTCTATCCAGGTAAATTTATCCTACAATTCAGCTCCAAGTGAAGTTAATGAGAAACTGCCTAGTATTCTAGAAATACTCTTGCCAGAGCAAATAAGAAAATAGATAACCGAAACAAGGTTCCTTTTATGAGTTCAACTTTTTTTTTTTTTCTTGGTTATTTGGCATTACTCTCTGTTACTATCAGTCTATAATGGGTGTCTAGAACAGCATTTCTGGACTAAATTTACAGGTGAAAAAAGATGAAATAAATCTCATTGAGGGTCCATACTCAGGGGGAACCTATTTGCACAAAGAACTCAAAGTGAATCCAATACTGTATTAAACTTCTTCAGATTAAATTCCCAATTAATCCTCTACACTAGTCCTTGGGTTTGACATTATTATTATTTCCATTTTACTGATGAGGAAAGCAAGGGTTTAATCTGTTAAATGACTTCACAGTAGACACACTGCTAAGAAGTAGAGGGATTGACTTGAATACGACCTTGAATATAGAGAATTAATGAATTCTTAACCGGTTCCATTTTAACTCAGCCTTAGTCACTTAGTCATTTAGTCACATGAAATGTTGGTAATATCCCATTATTATTCTTTTAGCATCAGGTGATGTCCCCTTTTTCGTTCCTGATGACTTGATATTCTTTTTTTTTCTTGGGTGGTGTGCCTAGTAGTTTAACAATTTAATTAACATTTTCAAACGAACTGCTTTTCTTTTGATTGTTTTACTCTATTGTACTCTATTATCAATTTCATTGATTTCTGCTCTTGCGTTTTTGTTTTGTTTTTTTTTTTTCCTTTTCCTCTGCTTTGGGAAGCTCAAATTATTGATTTAAATTTCTTTTTGATTTCTAATTCAATTTTTTCTAAATACAGCTTTAACTATGTGCTCACAAGTCAGGTGTATTGTGTTTAAATATATATTTTATCTAATAAATCAGAAAACTCCTAATATCTATTTCTCTAAAGTTATACTTTACATGTTTTTTAATTATTATTATTATTAATGAAATTGTCTTAAGAAAATTTTAGCAACTTGTTTTTTTCCCTAAGTATATCATAAGGTCCATCTTAACTGGTGTGATATATTGTTCCTTTGTTTACCTATGTTTCTACAATTTTTGCTTGGAGTGTAAGGACCTATCTTAATATTCATGCTCCTTAATATTCATGTGATTGTACTTTCTTTCCTCATCTCCCAGCTTTTCTAATGAAAATTTGGTGGGAAAGTCAGATCAAGCCAGTCCCACAAACCTAGCTCTAATGCCTGTAAGTAAGTATGTCTTGGGTTCATGTGAGAAAATGTTTCAGTCTTGAGATGAGTCTTTCAATCGGGTTTCCCGTCACTATGTATTTTCCAACATTATTTTCCAAAAAGCATTTACTCAAGAATTATTAAACTCTGTAAAGTGAATTTCTACTGACTATTACATTTTGTTGTTATGAGTAGGAATCAACTCAAAGGCCAAATTTATTTATTTTTTTAAATACAGTTTGTGTCCATTTCTTATGAAATTATTTTTGAATGGTTGGAAGTTTTATTTAATAAAGTAAATCAAAAGTACTTTAAAAAGTATTCACATTATCTTTGGTATACTCACATACTGAATTCCTAAGATTTTATATGTGGCATCACATATGATAACCTTAATTCCATATGTTACCCATCATGGCAGAAATATTCAAAGGATACACAAGAAGGGAAGATTTGCATTACTTTCTCCCTGATTTATGAAGAGGGTCAAGAAAATTAAGATTCAGAATTACCTTCCTGATAAATTATTGTTTTTGTTCATTTTTTCTTGTATGTTCTATCCAAAAGTCGCCCTGTTCCTTCAAGACCTGGTTAAGAAGACCTTCCATTTTTCTGAAAAACAAAGGTCAGTTTACAGCATATAAGGAACACATCATTTGTTGAAGTAAGACTGATATCCTCTCTTTATACAAGTATATTCTAGTCTGACCATCTAATATGAAGCCTTGTATATTTATCTCATTCATATCTGTCACATAGTCCATAAACAGACAATCCCAATTGCTATTCAATATTTATTCAATTATTAAGGCCACATATTTTTAAACCTTAAAACTGTTAATAAAGTCTTTATTGCTGTTAGGTGCCTTTGAGAAGGGTCCAACTCAGAGTGACCCAATGTATAGCAGAATGAATCATGGCCTGGTCCTTTGCCACGTGCACAATGGTTGCTATGTTTGAGCCTGTTGTTTCAGCCAGTGTGTCAATCCATCCTTCTTAGGCTGTGTTCTCTAGAGAAGCAAAACCAGTAAAGTGTATGAATATATATAGAGAGATTTATATTAAGGAAATGGCTCGTTTGGTTGTAGAGGATGGAACTTCCTAAGTCTGAGAGACAGATTAAGCCTTCTCCTAATTCACACAGCCACAGGAGCTAGTGAACCCAAGATTGGCAGGTCAGAGAGCAGGGCTCTTGCTCTAAGGCTACAAAGAAAAGACTGCAGGTAAGTTGCTGGCTCAAGTCCCAAGAACCAGAGATCAGACGATCAGAAGCCAGCTGCAGGATCCAGAGCGAGCAAAAGCCCTGAGCCTTGCCCGAATGTCCACCTATATTAGATATAGGTCACATGCCCAGTGAAACTCCCTTTCAACTAATTGGCTATTCACAGAAAATCCCATCATGGAGGTGATCATATTATATCAGATTTGATCATGGAAATGATCACAACATTATATGACTGCCAACCTACATCATAACTGCCAAACCACTGAGAATCATGCCCAACCAAGTTGACACACAACCTTAACCATCACCACATCTCATCAAGGGTCTTCCTCTTTTTCAGTTACCCTCTACTTCACCAAACATGATATCCTCCTTCTCTAGGGCCTGGTTCCTCCTGATAGCATGTCCAAAGTATGTGAGATAAAGACTCACCATCTTCATTTCCAAGAGCACTCTGGCTGTACTTCTTCCAAGACATGTTCATAATACAAAGCTTATTTTCTTTATGTGTATCTAAATAGATTTTAGCAGTCACTTCTTAGAGGTCTTTGCATAAAAATTGGTCCCATTTACAAAGTTACTTAATTAAAAGCTTTCAAATATTTAAATTGAAGTTAAACATTTTATTTCACTTTGTCATCCACTCACTGAATTAACAATTAGAAACATATAATTCATATAAATTTAATAAATTAAACTTTTAAGTAGAGTTAACCTTACCCCATTGCCATCGAGTCAATTAAGATTTCTTAAATACTGCAATGTAATAAGTTGGCAATAGTAATAACTTAGACTTCAACTTAAATTTGTAGTTCTAAATTAATTTATCACATTTACAAAGAGGAACAATAAGGCTACTGCTGTGATAAACTAACTTATATTAAATTCTACAAGTGCAAATAATACTAAATATGCACTGATTCTTTATTAACACAGGCCTCACATTAGTAGTATGGTCATGGATTTTAAATACATTTTGACACTTAAATTTATCTTGTTGTTATTGTTGTTGTGTGGTAAGTTGATTCTGACATACTAGAACTGCCACATAGGTTTAGTAGACTGTAATCTTTATGGGATCATATTACCAGCTCTTTTCTTCTGTGGAGCAGCTGGTGAGTTCACACTGCCTAACGTTAGGTTGGCACATGAGTGCTTAACCATTGCTCCACTAGGGCTTCTTAAATTTCCATCTTACCAAGGTTAAAGTCTATGTACTCTTAAAGAACAATATTGCCATACCAGACAGGTAAAGCTACTTTCAACCAGAAAACTTAAAAGCAGCTTTATCTCAATTTTTCTTGACTGAAGTCTGCATTATATTTATGTACATTAATTAACATTCTTGGAAACCCTGGTGGCGTAGTGGTTAAGTGCTACAGCTTCCAACCAAAGGGTTGGCAGTTCAAATCCAACAGGTGCTCCTTGGAAACTCTACGGGGCAGTTCTACTCTGTCCTATAGGGTCGCTATGAGTCAGAGTTGCCTTGACGGCACTGGGTTTGGTTTGGTTTTGGTCTATTTTCTAAGGAACTTTTTGAAGGTTTTGCATTAAATTTATTTTTAAAATATGTGTATAATTCTTGAATCTGATGGAATACTCAAATGTGTAACTTTAACTTCTAACAAATGATAAAGGCTATGAAAGAGATGGGGATCTTAAACACGTAAATGAATTTTCCATTTATCTTTAATGGTTTTGGACTTAACAGAAACCTATATTACTTTATATTTTCAGAATCAATCTTAGTTAATTAGTGGACCTATAACAGAAATACTACAAGTGAATGGCTTTAACAAAGAGGAACTTATTCTCTCAAAGTATAGGAGACGAGATGTCCAAAGTCGGTACACCAGCTTCAAGGGAAGGCTTTCTTTCTCTGTCAGCTCTGGGGAAAGGTCTTTGCCATTAATCTTCCTCTGGTGTAACGGCTTCTCAGAGCAGAGACCTCAGGTCCAAAGGACTTGCTCGCCTCCTTGGTGGTAGGAGGTCTCTCTATCCCTCTGCTTGCTTCTCTCTTTAACTTAATCTTGTAGATTGTGTCCTGCCTCATTAACGAAACTGCCTCAAATCCTGCCTCAATAACATCAGAGAGATAAGATTTACAAGAGGTAGAAAAATCACATCAGATGACAAAATGGTGGACAATCGCACAATACTGAGAATCATGACCTAGCCAAGATGACACATATTTTTGGGAAACACAATTCAATCCACAATATTCCACCATTTGGCACTCAAAATTTCATGTTCTTGTCACTTGTTAAACACATTCACCCTATCATATCATAGCAAAAGTCTTAAATCAACTCCAAGTCCAAAATTCCAAAATTCCTCATCTGTGAAATCTAGAATATAATCTGCTTCCAAGTATAATGGTGGAACAGGCACAAGCTAGACATTTCCATTACAAATTGGAGAAATTGGAGGGAAAGAAGGGATAACAGGCACCATGAAGTCAGCATAACACATTACATTAATTCTTGAGGCTGGAAAATAATCCTCCATTCTCTGAGACAGTTTAGGCAATGGCCCTGCTATTCAGACTCTGGGTGTTGGCCACACTCTCTGGATTCTGGGAGAAGGTGGGTTTCAGATCCACCTTCCAGGCCCACTGGAATGGCACCTCTGCTACCTCAGATGTGGGAAGCTCCATTCTCCTAGTCCATCTGAGTGGCAACTCCACCCTCTCATCCCTGGTAGTCCCCATTCTTCTGCCCCTTGGGCATGGCAGCCTCACCCCTTCAGCTTTGGGCAGTAGATATGGCCCCATTCCCCTGGCACTCTTGAAAGGCAGCACCACACTCGGGAACAGAGTTGATGAAGATCTGACTTTGAAACCTAGAAGGCTGTGGCCCAACCCATTGAAACCTCAGAGGTCATGGCTCCACTGTTTGAGACTTCAGAGGTCATTGTCCTACCCGTGGAGACCAAGGCAGCTCTGCTTCCAGTGTTCCTTGTCTTGTCAGCTTCTGTTTTCTGGTTTCTTGGCCTCTCAGTCCCTTGGGCCTCACAGCCCATCTCTGCCCTGCTGGGAGCAAGTGCTCCAAAGCTCTTTAACTCCACCAATAAGCACCCAGAGACACCTTACTCCACTAGGAAGTCTTCTGCCTCAAGGCACTCATCTCTCTTGCTATGTGAGTCGGTTCCAGCACTGTTTCTTGAGGGTATTCTGGTTCTCCTGCTGCCATTTCCCTGATGCTGCTTCTCACCATCTGTGCAGTCTCCAGTATTATAGCTCTGTTCACTTCCTTCTGAGCCCTCACCAGGATTGCCTTTGATGTCCATAATTCCACCAACAGTCTCTTCAAGGCAATCTAGACTTTTACTGCTAGGCACTTGAAAACTCTTCCGGCCTCTACCCATTCAAATTTTCAAAACCACTTCCACATTTTATGTATCTGTTAAATCAGCACACCACTCTTCTGGTACCAAATTCTGAGTTATCTAGTGCTGTTGTAACAAATATCACAAGTGAATGCCTTTAACAAACGGGAATTTATTCTCTCACAATTTAGGAGTCCAAATTCAGGATGCCAGCTCCAAGGGAAGACATTCTTTATTTGTTGGCTCTGGGGGAAGGTCCTTGTCATGGATCTTCCCCTGGTCTGATAGCTCCTCAGTGCAGAGGTCCTGGGTCCAAAGGACATGCTCCTCTCCTAGGTCTTCATTCTTCTTGGTGGGAGGTCACTCTGCCTCTCTACTCACTTCTCTCTTTGATATCTCAAAAGAGATTGACTCAAGGCACAACCTAATCTTGTAGATAGTGTCCTGCCTCATTAACATAACTGTCTGTAACCCTGCCTCATTAACATCATAGAGGAAGGATTCACAACACATAGGAAGATCACATCAGATGACAAAATGGTAGACAACCACAAAATACTAAGAATTATGGCCTAGCCAAAATGACACACATTTTGGGGGGATACAATTCAATACAAAAGGGTATCATTCAACTTTTACAAATACTCACAATAACTATAAACAGGCATCATTTTCTAGTACCCCAGGAGCTCTTTCAAGTTCACTTAGGAAATCATCGGCTTGCTACTTCACCCCACCTTTCTCAACCAGAGAGGTTGAACCTCCCACTGGTATCTAAGGTGTTCAGGTAATGAGCACCTGGCATTTCTTATCACTCCTATATACAGTTGATACCTAAATCCATACTTTGGCATCAAAGTTCATAATATTTGTCATTCATTTATAAGACCACACACACTGAACCGAAAAATTGAGAAAACAATGGGGAAAGGTCATCTTATGGGATAAAAAACCCACACTGATCCACTATATGCCTAGGGGCCCTCATGGCACAGTGGTTAAAGTGCTTGGCTGCTAACCAGAAGGTCGACTGTTCAAATGCACCAGCCTATCCAAGGGAGAAATATGTGGTAGTCTGCTTCTGTAAAGATTTACACCCTTGAAAACCATATGGGGCATCTCTACTCTCTCCTATAGAGTCATTATGAGTCGGAATTGACTCAATAGCAGTAGATTTAGTTTTGGTTTATATGTCTACTAGTTTCCCCATGTTGCTATGGAACAATGAGGATGTCAGGGTAGGGTGGGTATCTTCTCTTGACCTTTAGTTTATAAGCTTTTTCCAGATCATGACCTTTAACCTTAAATATGCGATGTGGTATTGACCTTCACCTTCTCTACAATAACTACTTGATGCTGCAGAATGTATAAGACTTTTTCAGACTCAGAGGGACGTCTTACCTGATCATTTTACTAACAAGGGTATAACTTTCACAGGTACAAACGTCACTGTTTTGTCATCTACTTCTTCTCTGGTGATAATTTGGTAAATATAAACAAACAACATAGGCTGCTAAAGTAGTAGAATTTTTTTTTTTTTAGTGGGCCAGGGAGGACTAGAAAGCTAGCAGACAAAATTGACTTGAGGATAACAGCTGTTCTTGGTGTTTCTTATATAATACATGCATTTGCGTTATATAAAATCAATATTTAAAGAGCTAAAATGTTGAGCTTATTAGAATTATTTTCTATAGAGGGAAGTAATTGGAAACAGATCTTTGGGTAGAAATCACTATAAATTTGAGAATCCAGTGATTATGAAGATGTCTCAGGCCCAGGCAGGATTTTGTTCTGTTATACATAAGACTAACACGAGTCAGAGTTGACTTGATGGCAACTAACAACAATAACAACATTCCGTAATGTGTCTTTACCACAAATAACTTTCTTTTGAATGGCGTCAGTGACCTGCTATTTGCTAAATCCAATGGGCTTCTTTCGTTTATTAATTCATTGAAGTCTCTGAAGAATTTTGCACATCTGTTCAACCTTCTTTCTCTGTATTATATGTTTACTTACATGCATTTTTGTTCTGATTCTCTTATGTCTTATGAGGTAATGCAGGTACTATCTTACACTGAAGGTATTCTGGCAATCGTAGTCTCTCGACTCAGTATAAACTGGGTACTCACCAAATGGAGGTTTATAAGTTGTAGGGTAAGTTTCATATTTTCACATGTCCATTTACTCAAGTAAAAAAAAAAAACTATGTAAAAGTAGTTTGAAAAGATAGTTTTAAATGAGCTAAATATCTTAATCATTGGTTGACATTACAAAGGTGATACTAATTTTTTCTCGTTGATTCAGATTTCCATACGTCTTGATTTTATTAAATGATTGTCATATTCTCTATGATTAAATATTTTAGACAACAAACTTAAATATCAAAGGTATAATGAAGCCCTTAATTATAAAAACCTTTTAAATTGTATCAGTAGGGCATATTGATAGCAGTATTTATCACTGTCAGTCATCAGCTTATTGATTTTTTCTACTTTTTTACTTTTCTAATAAGTTTCCTCAGCACACAAACTTTTAGAATTATTGCCCAGGACAATAAAACAGTGTCTGTCATATAGTAGCTACTCAATAAATATTTGTAGATGAAATAATGAGTAAATAAATGAATTGATTAGTTTATATTTTAAAAATATAAATTTAAAAATCCCTTAATTCATTCAGTTTTACGTTGTTTTTGGGAGCTGTAGAATCATTTTTGACTCATAGGAACACCATGGGAGAGAGTAGAAATGTCCCGTAGTGTTTCCTTGACAACAACAATATCTTTAGGGAAGCAGATTTCCAGGTCCTTCTCCCCAGGAGCCACTGAGTGGGTTCAAACCAACAGACATTTTGTTCACAGCTTACCATTTACATAACTAATTCTCCTTATTCAGTTTTATTAAACTCTCTTGGACTGAGAACACTTTTATGTATATTATTCACATAAGAGTTCATCTTAGGATGCTAATATTTTACTCTAATAAATATTTATTTGTATTAATAAGGCAAATGCATGTAATAAATTTTATAGGTAAAGTACAGGAAAAATAGGGCTTTTGTAGCAGTTTCTGTTGCTGAAATACATGTAGGTGATAAGTTCTATTTTTTTATATGGAAGAATTAAATTACATTAAATCATTAAATAACTGTAATGCCTATTGATTTCTCTTGAGATTTAAATAAAAACTAACATAATTAGGGAACACTCTGGTACCTATACCTATAGTTTCCCCAATGAAAAAGAAGTAATCCACAATTTTCAAAGGGATTCATTATATTAAAAGGGGAAAAAAGAAAAGAAAGAAACAGTGGGGGGAATCCTAATTTCTTTACCATATATCCATCAATTTTCTCTCAGGCTAATCATTGCTTTTGCTGTGCGTAGTCTTTGAATTTAAGCTAAAAAGTGCCCCCCAAGTTCTTGATAATGAGACTCATTGGGCATTCACTTTGAATTGATAATAGGCCTCGTAAGATGGCATCATTAGTACTGCAAATTTGTAGTTTCAAAAAATTTTTAAAAATCCAACATCATGCAATGCAGGAAAATTTATTCTAGATATGTTAAAGAATTAACTGTATTTAAAGTTGAATTTTATTTATTTTTATTCTTGTATAAGTATAAAGAACAAAACATTCACCAATTCATTATTTTTTATGTGCACCATATAATAAAACCAATTGAATCAATCATGTGTAATTAACATCAATTTCAGTTGCAATTTTTCCATCCCCATAAACAAAAATTCAATGTTACGTGCACAATAACTCCTCCCTAGCCCCATCCCACCATGCCTGGTAACTACTGTTAAACTCTAATCTCTATATTCATATTAATTGGCAAAAAATTTAAAATGACTATAATATATGTTAGCAAGGATATGGCATCTGATATATCATGCACTGCTAATGAGAGTGTAAATAGGAATAAGAAATTTAGAAAGCTGAACAGATATATACACAGTATCCATCAATATCACAAACAGGGCTGTACTGAGACAAACTCTTTCATATGTGCACTGAAAGACACATGTTCATAGCAGTTTTTGTCATGATATACCTTCTCTCAATTTCCTATTTTGTCATGATAAACGCTTTATCAATTCCCTACTGTAATAGGAAATTTAATTGTGACATATTCAAGAAATGGGACTCCGTAATATCATGAAATTAATTAATGCAGGAATATGTGTTTCATTCACCTCCTATTTATACTGCTGGTAAGGAAGGGATTCTCAACGTTATGGTTATGATGATGGTGAAACACAGGGCACCTGACACTGACAGATGAGACTGACAGCAGCTGATTACTCACATGAACTCACAGTTCAGGGGAGGAGGACACCACTACTCAGGAGCACACAAGGTTTGCGCTGGGGAACAGACTGAACAAGCAACAGTTATGGAAACAGGCTTTGTAGTAACAAGAGGATGTGACTTGTTTATTCGTGTAATTCTGCAAGCTCCCTGGGAACTAAAGCCCACTATTCAAAGATAACCAGGTGCTTTGTCTGGTTCCCAAGGTAAGACATTTTCTTTGGTCAGGGGACCTTATCTGCAAGAGTGGAAGGGAGAGGGGAGCTTCAGATTCAGCCATTCAAGACCCTCTGGGTCTCAGGTATCAAGGTAGCACATATGATTGAATATTTCAGGGTTTAAATAATAATAATAATAATCCTTGCTGTCAAGTTGGTTTCTATGCATAGCAACCCTACAAGACAGAGTAGAACTGCTCTTCTCCCCTGCCCCAGAGGATTTCCAAAGCTGTAATCTTCGCAGAAGCAGATTGCCACATCTTTCTCCCTAGGAGCAGCTGGTGGGTTCGAACTGCCAACCTTTTAGTTAGTGCTTTGTGCCACCAAGAAAACAAAACAAAACAAAAAAGTGCCATCAAGTCAATTCCAACACATATCGACCCTGTAGGGCAGAGTAGAACTGCCCCATAAGATTTCCAAGGAGATGCAGGTGAACTCAAACTGCTACCCACTGGTCAGCAGCCTTACCTCCTAACCACCGCACCACCACAGCTCCATGCCACGAGGGTTACTCACTTCAGCGCTTACCCCGCAAAATATATGTACATGGAGGAGTATTAGAAACATACTATTGAAAAAAAAGTGTTATATGAAAACAAATTGCATAACACCAAATTTATAATGTTCAAAAATAAAGGTGATTTGTTTAAAGTACAGCTTTAGTGATATAGATGAATTTATTTAAAAATTCAAAGCTATGGATTAATGAAACATACAAAACAGCGTTTGTCACTTTGAAGAAACACTAAAACAGAGATGTCACGGAGCATTTCAAAGTTTGGCAATATCCCCCTCTTTTTTTAATTTGGATGGTAAGTTTATGTATGTTCATTTATTTTGTCTCTTAATTTAAATATTTATTACAAATTTTCAGAATAAACTATTTTTTTTATATTGTGCATAAGATAAAATAAAGAAAACTGAAATCTGAATTTAAAAGAAAGACTAAAACACTTGAAGACTTTCAGAATTTCATACCCATGTTGGACCTTCGCAAGACCTGTCAGATTTGATGAGTCTCACAGATCTCAGTAAAGTCGTTATTCTCATCATTATGGTTTACTAAAACCAAAGAATACAGATTAAAATTGGCAAAGGAAAGGACACATAGGGTGGAGTCCAGAAGAAACCAGGATTGAACTTCTAGTTGTCCTCTTTCGGTAAAATCAAACACAGCCTGCTTAATTCTCCTAGCAATGTTTTTAACAACACACACAAAATAGTGCCAAACAGGGAAGCTCACCTGAGCACTGCTTCCATTCATTCAGAATCAATCATATAGTATGGAGCACCTGTGTGACTGACCTTAGCTATTCAGTCTTTAACCTCTACCCTCCTAAGGGTCAAACTGATACAGCTTGGCCAAAGACAGGCATACAACAACAACAAAAAAAAAAACAGGCATTCACAGTTAATCACATTGTTAACATAAACTATCTGACTTGGCCCAAGACCCCAGTATACAACGACACCCTTATCCAGGAGAATATTCAAGTGCTCAGAGCTTACTTCCCAGGAGATAGTCAAAGGCCAGTCCTGAAGACCTATGGAATATATGGGCTTTGGACAGTCAAGGCCTACTAAGTTAACTCTTTATTGCACAGTAAAACCAGCATCAAAACCTTAGCACTGGTGATTCTTATTCAGCTGTAATTTAACTCTTCAGTTTTGTCAGTACAGAAGATGAATGAATTTTCAGGATAACAATAAGTTATTTTCTATGAATTTAATAAGCTGAATACTTCAATTTTTCATTGCTGTTTCATGTATTGTCCCCTTTCAATATAGCATGGTACCCTAAATTTAGTTTTTGTTATGGATAATGCTTTATTACTTCCAAAGCCCACAAAAGACAAACATACCTCCAAAAATATTCTCTCTTTTTACCCCTCACAATCTAGATGCCTTACTAAATAATGCAAGTGTGAGAAAATAAGAACACAAGAATGTGCCAAGCATCACTACCACCGCTTCTCCATGGGGGATTTTCTCTGAGTCCAATCATCTTGATCACGTTGTGGCATGCTCCCCAAACGGAGGCACACTTTGCTTAAATTTGCATTTCCCACCAAAAAAAAAAAAAGGAACAAATTGGTAATCTCCTTGCACTTTTGGAGACTATGTAGCCTATATAAGTGAGTTCACTTTTGCCCCATTGAGTGAATTCTCTTAAAAGTAAGCAAGTTTGTGGAGGATCCACAGCAAGAAAGTGCTCCCCAGACTGTAACACAAAGAGTTCTATACTTCAGTCCTTTTGATACAGTTGTCTCTAAGTTGAAGGTAGCATACTGAGGTGTTATATGGAGTAGCAGAAACCTTCAGAGATTTTAAATATAATGAATATTTGCTTCAGCAAATTTACCTTCCTCATATTGAGAAATAATCATAGACTTACTAATGGGTGGTGGCTGAAACTGAGTACCTGACCAAGGCTCAACCAGTTACTATTTGTCCTAAATATTCCATTATCGACAAAGGCAAGACTTCCCTAAAAATTTTATCATCTCATGGAATTTGTAGGTGAGCAGCTGGGCCCAAGGCCCAAGTAATTTTAGGAGACCCTCGTTTATTTTTCTATCACAGTGTGGCACCTCCTTTAATCCAACCTAAGGTTTTGGGGAGAGCTCTCTATGACAAGTTAAAATAGGAGTTAATGAAAACCTGAGCCCGATTGGTAGCTGGCTCTCCAAGAGATGATAGTTTCTGCAAGGAGTGGATTTCTGTGGTATTATAAACCCAGATCTAGGAAATCCCAAACAATATTGAACGATATTAGAGAATGTACCCAAGAAGCAGAGTTTCCAAATATAAACATTTTTGTCTATATTCCTTGGTAGGAGATATCTGTTTTGGTTGGCCCAGGCAATCAGGAATCTAAAGGAATACTATTGATAGCAAACAGGAGGTTCAAGGAAGGTCTGTGCGGATGGACTGCCCAATATGGACTGAGAGTTCAACTAAGAAAGATGTTTACCCTACTTATGTAATGGCCAGCTGCTGGAGAGGCTTTTATATTCAGGAGGGACTGTTTCCTCTGAGGTACACAGCAGTAGATAGCCTTTTCACTGAATTGGAAACTGAGAATGTCACAGAGCCTTTTCAGTTTCCCACAAGGACAGTCGAAAGAGACAGATGTTCCCTCTTCTGGCTCCTTAGCAACTAAGGCTTGGCTTCCCAGCCCTGAATTTTGAGTCTTTAGAAAGCGATAAAAAACGAGATTATTCACAACCGCTGCAACAGAGTCAGAATCCAGCAGTACACTGGAGGCTATTTCGGGAAAACATGGTCCAGCATCACGTCCATAAGTTACTAGGGACGATGATGCTCAGGCAGCAAATCTAGTAGTAATGTTCCAAAAACCAAACCCAGTGCCGTCGAGTCAATTCCAACTCATAGCGACCCTGTAGGACAGAGTAGAACTGCCCCTTAGAATTTCCAAGGAGAGCCTAGGGGATTCGAACTGCCGACCATTTGGTTAGCAGCTGTAGCACTTAACCACTATGCCAGTAGTGGTGTTGGCATTGCCGTGTATGAAGTAGGCTCTTCCTATGGGGAGATATTCACTCTGTTGTGTTTTCTTTGGGTCTTGCCAGTTTTCTCAAATTCTTTGTGAGTTCTGTGACTTACTCAATATCCTTCCAGCAAATTTCTGTTGTTTTTAAAGTGAAGAAAGCTGCTTAGATGATTTTTGGCTATCTGCAGGCAACATACCTATTTTCGAAACACTTTATTACCCTATAGTTAAGGGTAACCATTGTATTTTAATAATTTCCACTCTACATGCACAAAGAAAAAATTCTTTTACAATTAAATTTTTAAAAAGTACAACTAGGAAAATGTTTACTATTATTGCCAGATTTGTAGATTTATAAGAGGAGAAAAAAGGAAGGAAGAAAGGAAAATGGATTGAAAAAAAGAAAAAGTATGGAAGGAAGAATGGAAGGACTGGAAAAAAGAAGGAAGGAAGGAAAGAAAGGAGTGAGTGAAAAGGGGAAGAAGAAAGAACGGATGAAAGGGAAGGATTGGAGGACGGGAGGAGAGGGTAAGGAAAGAAAGAAGAAAGAAAGGAAGGAAGGATGAAAGGAAGGAAGAATAAGGAAGTAAGGAAGAAAGAAGTAATTGTGGCACTTCCTTTAACTCTGCAATATTTTTCACCTTTTAATTCTTCATACACATTGCTGTTTTGGTTAAGGGTTTTTTTTTTTTTTTTTTCTTTCTAGATATACTAATCGTTAACCTACTAGAAAAGAACCCGTCTTCATAGCTAAAAAAAAAATATTTAAATTTCTTACCAGGAACAGAGCCAATTGTTTGCATTAAGCCTAGCACCATGCATTTATCCATTCTCCATTCTGTGTACCTGAAGTGTCTTAAGGTACGAGAAGACTCCAGGGCCAGTAACCTAAAAAAGTTAAAATCTAGAACTGTATTTGAAACTATTAAGAAATACTAACGTAAACACTGCTGTAATTGTGATGGAAAGCTAACAGTCATTAAAGGGAAACAATCTACTGAACAGGATACTAAGTCCTTACATGTGTTATCTTCCTTAATCCTCAAGAATCTGATAAAGTGGAAAGCTATTCACAATTTGTAAACTTAAAAAAATGACTAAATAAGTAGGTCAAGGCTCACTGTTGTGAAATGGAAAAAAGAGGCAGGCCTATGTTGGCTGAGTATTAAGTTCTTATCATTTAAGCCATATTTCCTTCCAGTGACTCTTAAAACTGAGAAACGAAAATGTGGTGCATGACATTCTTCTCAAGTATTGAGTCTGTACCTTGGCATTTCCTCATAACGTTAAATACTACAGTCTTTAAGTACCTGAATTGATAGTGGATGCTGAAAGAAATTACAGAATTTGACAGAGAAATCTTTTCCTTTTTTTCTATTGATTGGTGTAACTGAATAGTTACTATTATTATTATTTAATCAAAGATTTTCCAATAATGCCGACATATGTCCTAAGTGGTTTCATCATAGCAAAATGTGTTATGTTTCTTTATCTTTTTCATTTAAAATAAAGCAGCCACACCACTGGAAAGAGAATAATTGTCTACCCAAAGTCCTCCTGGGGTTGGGGAGTATCCTGGGATAATGTCTCCTTTGTCACAGACCGGAAGATAAACACTGATTCCTTACAAGACTATCTCTAAAACCTGGAGAGAAATGCTGCCAACATCTTACACAAAATAAATTCTACATTTCAAAATTCTAGATGGTGATAAGGTAGGTGACGTCCTAAAGCATCAGCAAATTATCTGTTGTGAGTGTAGCAATGATAATGGACCAACCAAAGAAAAAAAAGTATCTCTGTTGACTCTCTGTGGGTTTTTCTGAGTTTCAGTGTATTTGTGTGTGTTTCTGAGTCTGAGGGGGTGAAAGTAATGGTGACATAGCTCTGAGCCCCAACATGTCCATGGCATTTTCAGAATATCACTGTCCAATTTCTTGTGCACCTTATTGCCATAAAAGGGAAGACAACTAGGCTAATTTTTGAATCTGGGGGAATGGAGTGGTCTAATTAATTCTCTGCATCAGAAAACCTAGCCTCAGATTTTATGAGCACGTAATACAGACACACTCACAATATGATTGATTATTTTGTGTTTGTTCTTATATCAATTAAGAGGCTTACAGTTTTAAAGTCAGATATTGAATTATTAAATAATAATAATGACATTAGTGCAATAGCCATTATTATCATTTAATAATTCAATATGTAATGGCTGTGCAATGCTTAAGCTTTGGGTTGCTAACTGAAAGACTGGCAGTTTGAACCACCAGAGGCTCTGTGGGAGGAAAGACCTGGCAATCCGCTCCCTTAAAGATTTCAGCCTTTGGAAACCCTATGGGGCAGTTCTACTTTGTCCGTTAGGGCTGCTATTAGTTGGTATCTACTGGACCTGGCACTATAACAATAACTGTGTAATAGTAATAGCAATGATAATAGTCATGTATAGTTAATACTGGAAACCCTGGTGGCATAGTGGTTAAGTGCTACGGCTCCTAACCAAAAGGTCGGCACTTCGAATCCACCAGGCAGTCCTTGGAAACTCTATGAGGCAGTTCTACTCTGTCCTATAGGGTCGCTACGAGTAAGGATTGACTCAACGGCAACAGGTTTAGTTTTTCTGGTTTTATAGTAAATATTGGATACATTCTGTGTATCTATAAGACAATGCGCCCTGTAAAAAGTGCTATAATAAGTTATTCATTTTAATCCTGATTTTAACCTTATCATATATTAATATGCTTATTAAACAGAAATTGAAATATAAAGAAGTTCAGTGGCTTGTGGATTAAGAATCAGGCCTAAATTTAAACTCAGTCTGCCTAACTCCTGTGTTTTTGATCACCACAACACAATATCATTTGAAAGGGAGATAAGTGAATTTATTGTGGTAATTTCTAATTTTGTTTTTTCCTCTGCATAAATCCTTCAAACAGAATCTCAAACAAAAAATAATACATGGGAACCTTTTAGAAATAGCAGTCTCGTCAGGTGAGATTTCCATGAGAACCAGTGGGGCCAAACTTGTTTTAGGAAGTTAATCTGAGTTGAAAGTAGTGTGAGATGAATCTTCAAGAGAGGTGAAGATGTTCTGGGAGGTTCAATCAATTGAACTACTCAGTCTTCTAGGTGCCATGGGAACTCAAGGAAGGAAAATTGGACTTTGATCTCAAGAAATTTGTCACCTGTTTATGGATATCAGATTGACACGTGTTAAAAAGATTAGTGACCATGTTACTCACTGGATGATTTTGTGAATATAACTTAAAGGCATAAATTAGGTCATTGCTGAGGTTCCTTCTGGCACTAATATTCTATAATTAAATAACTATCATATCTATAGAATGGAGTAAAACTCCCTCATAGGGTTTCCAAGGACCAGCTGGTGGATTCGAACAGCTGACCCTTTCATAAGCAGCCAAGCTCTTACTTTAGGCACCTGCAGAATTTCAGTTCTCTAACCTCCTGCTGAATACTCCATTCCCATTCTAGCTTATTTGCACCCATCCTCTTACTGTTATTATTATCTTGCCTTTTGACCATCTAATTTTTCACATCTTGCTTATTTTAGAACTCTATTAGTTAGTGCAGAGATACAGCTGTTCTTAAAAATTCATTACTGTTTATGTGGCTTTACACCAAACATTGCCAAATCCCAGGAAAAAGAAAGACATGAACCTTGGGAGAGGAAAGCAACCCTTACAGGGCATGAGTAAAAGATGTGGTGCTGCCTGGACATTGCATCTGTGTAGAACACATACACACACACATACACACAGGAGAAGGCTTACCATTTTAAGAGAGCCCAGGTCATGGTCAAGGACTTATCCACTATGCCAAGGACAAGATCAGTTTCAAGACAACCATCTGGATATCTGAAGCCATTAAAACAAGAAAAATAGAAACAAAAGGTCAATTTATTTATATTTAATATAGTGTATTTAATAAATACTCATAGAGAGATTATGTGACAGTCACATAAATGGTTTACAAATATTTACTCAATTAATTATCTAATTGTCACACAGGGGTTTAGACACAAAACCTAGACTACACAATCATTAAAGTTCAAAGGTAAGATTTGAACTCCATCACCTCTTGCCTAGCGGTTGTTCTCTTCACTATTGTGTTAGGCTACCTCCCTGGATCACAAGTTTTCTTCTGTGGAACTATCTACTCTATCTGTAAGCACTTTCTTTTCCCCAGAATTTTTCTCAACTCTACTTTTATTTACAAAGAAAAAAAGTGATTTTAAGGTGGAAAATATTGATCTTTGCCTCTAGAATTTGCCAACTTTCATAAATCTATTATAATGTACATAGCCTTAAATGAGTTATTGCATCAAGAAATATCACCTTTTGAGTAATATCTTCTGCTATTAAGAATGACTTCCAATTATATCCTTTAATAGAAAACAAAAACAATTTGTGAGAGAAAATGCCACACCATTATTTTATTAATCTTCTGTTTGTTTCCTTAGAAGGAAGAAACAAGACATCTGTGCTTCATTCATCACTCAAGCCAACTCACATCTGTTGATACCATCTATCTCGAATGAGAAAAACACAAAAATCAAGAAGATGTTGGAGAATAATTATATCAGGGCAAATGAGTTCATTTTAGTTGGATTCACAGATTATCTACCTCTTAGAGTCACGCTATTCCTGGTATTTTTGATAGTATACACATTAACTGTGGTAGGAAATACGGGCTTAATAATCTTAGTTAATGTCAGTTCAAGCCTTCAAACCCCCATGTATTATTTCCTGAGCAACTTGTCTTTCTTAAAAAAAAAAAGCAGTTGCTCCTAAAATGCTGGTAAATTTCTTAGTATCTAGGAAGAGCACCTCTACCTATGGCTGTGCACTACAAATGTTTTTCTTTGCTTGTTTTGCTGATGCTGAGTGCATCATCCTGGCAGCAGTGGCATATGACCGCTACGCAGCCATCTGTAACCCGCTGCTCTATTCTACACTTATGTCTAAGAGAGTCTGCCTCTGTTTCATTGTGTTGGCCTACTTCAGTGGAAGCATGACTTCACTGGTGCATGTGTGCCTCACATGCAGGCTGCCATTTTGTGGCTCCAATGTTGTCAACCATTTTTTTTGTGATATCCCCCCTCTCCTGGCTTTATCATGTACAGATACCCATATCAATGAGCTTCTGCTCTTTGCCTTGTGTGGCTTCATCCAGACCAGCACTTTTGTGGTCATATTTTTCTCTTACTTCTGTATCCTTATTACTGTTTTGAACATCAAGTCGTCAGGGGGCAGAAGCAAGACGTTTTCTACCTGTGCTTCCCATCTCATAGCAGTCACCTTACTCTATGGAACACACTTGTTTATGTACTTACGTCCTACCACCAGCTATTCTATAGACACTGATAAGGTTATTGCAGTTTTTATTCAGTTGTATTGCCTATGTTTAACCCAATAATCTATAGCTTTGGAAACAAAGATGTGAAAAATGCTCTCAAAAAACTATTAGAAAGATACTGGGCTTTCAAATAAATAAGAAATAAAAGTATTCTTATTTCATTTAAGAATATTTGAGGCCCAATCTCCCCTCCCAATCTTACCATCTTCAATTACCCCATGCACAGCTTATGACTCAACCATTTTAAATGTATCACCATTTGCTAAAAATAAGGAGACCTTTTCAACCTCAATGTCTTCTAATACTCTGCCCTTCTTCCAGAAATTTTCTGTCTCTAATGCTTCTACTATGTGAGACATTTCTGAATTCTAAAAAGAAAGCTTAACAGCTCTCCAATGACAGTTCCCAAAATACTTTGTATATTGATTCACTAAATTCCTTATCATGCTGTATTGAAGGTATATGTAGACATATCTGTTAACCTACCCACATTAGAAGGTCGTTGGTTGCAGGGAACATGTATTATGGGTTTATTTTTCTAACATCTATATAGAGCCTAGCACATTGCATATCTTCATTACATGTGTGTTTATGGCTCGGTGGGTGAATGATAGATGGCTGATAGGATGGGTAAGTAGATTGGTAAATCTCTCAGTTTGTTTTTGGGAGAGGGAGTGTATATCCTACAGTTACATAGCATTTATCATCAGGGAGAAATGGTGTTGCCAATGATAGATGGTAGTTGTGTCTGGAAGGTGGGGTTCATTGGTTCTCAGGAAATCAAACAGAAGGCATATAGCAATAGCCTCTTCAATATTCGATCATAATGATGTTTTGCACTCTTTGGGTGAGGTTTGTTCCTGCAAGAGATTGTGGAATCTTCCATTGACTGTAGATATTTGTGAAAATCAAACAAGGTTTTGAAGATCATCAAGATTATAAATTCCATAAATTGCTTATTATTTCTACATATATTGCTGAAATGGCCTTTGAGGTAATATCTTCAAGGCAGGTGAATAGTTGCTCTGATAACTTTCTTATGGAAATTGGCAATGAAAACTAATTGAAGTGTAAGCAACCTTTTTTCTTGGATCGTTTGTGATCATTATGTTATCAGATATTTTCTGTAGTTACTTTTGATTCTTCAGTCTCTGTTTACTTCTTGTTTGTTTTACATTGAAAGAGTTAAAACTGTAAATTTTATGCATATGAATGTAGAATACTGTATTTTGCAGTAATTATGAAACTTTAGATAACTGCATTAGTTATACTGAATGTATTCCATTGTTAATTTAACACACAAATTTAGCCAAATGAATTTGGAATGCAATTGAAATATTATGTCTTTTTTGAGTGTCTCAGTGTCCTATTCTGTAAGTGGAGACAATAAGATATTGCATACTGGATAATATCATTTTGAGAAATAAATTACTATATGGAAAAAGCTACTAATATATGTATGATTTGAGGATTAAATGAGCTAATACGTATACATTTTCCTAGAATATTTGTAAAGCTCTTAGAACAGTGCCTGGCACACAGTATATACATACCCATCCAAACCCAGTGCCATCGAGTTGATTCCGACTCATAGCGACCCTAGAGGACAGAATAGAACTGCCCCATAGAGTTTCCAAGGAGCACCTAGGGGATTTGAACTGCCGACCCTTTGGTTAGCAGCCGTAGCACTTAACCACTACACCACCAGGGTTTCTAGTATGTGTATATGTATATATGTACATATATATATTACCATTATTATATTACTGTTGGATTTTAAGACAATAGGCTTTGATTCCCTGTGATATGATCAGTAACCTGGCATAAAATAGAATTGTCTGTGTCAATGGCCAATATCAGTCCATTTCAGCTCACTAATGACTAGGATCAATGTTTATGTGCTCCATTTCATTTTTGATGATTTCTAATTTTCCTGGATTCATACTTCATATATTTCATGTTCCTATTATTAACGGATGATTGCAGCTGTTTCTTCTCATTGTGAGTTGTGCCACATTAGCAAATGAAGGTCCTGGAAGTTTGAGTTCCTCCAGGTTGTTAAGGTGTACTCTCCTTTAAGGTAGCAGCTCTTCCCCAGCCATATTTTGAGTGGATTCAAGCCTGAGAGCTAATTTTCTGGCACAATATCAGACAATGTTCTGCTGCTATGCATAAGGTTTCATTGGCTATTCTTTTTTTCAGAAGTAGGCTGCCAGGACCTTTTAAGTTTGCCTTAGTCCAGAACCTTAGCTGAAACCTGTCCACCAAGGGTGACCCTAATGGTATTTGAATACCTGTGGCATAGCTTCCAGACTCATAGGAACAAGAAAGCTACCACATTATTGCAAACTGACAGACACGTGGGGAATTTTTTTGATTAACTAACGAAATATTTTTAGAATGTTTGTCTGTTAAGAGTCAATGTTAAACATTCTGGTTTGTCACATTTTGCGTTCCACTACCCTTTTTCTCCTCCTTTCTCATCACAGTGGTTTGTACCAGGGACAGATGCTGACCTAGGGCAGATACTCCATAAAATGATCAATGACTTAAATTTAGCCTACTCTACTCAATTATAAGAGCAAACTTATTCAAATTCCCTCCCTGAAATTCTGACTAGGTAACCTGACAAGATGGAGGGAGGAGGGGAAAGCTTGCAGAATGCATAGAAGGATGTCCTTTGTCTTCAAAACCAAAGGCACATGCAAGCAGATATTTTGAGAAAACAGAGAACATAAAGACAGTAGAGAGTAAAAAAGTAAGATAAAAGAAAAAAGGCAAATCATGCAAAAACTCAGAGAATATAAAAGATGACACACTAGAACTCCCAGCATCCTGAGGTACCCCAAGTACTTGAGGGCTCTCATGATTAAAATCATTTTACAAAGTAAAATGATCAGCATACTATTTTTAATCACTAAATAGGTCTGACTGAAACTCAGTACCTGATTCATTATCTCCAAAATACCAACTGTAATTTTATTATGACATGCAAGAAGTAAAACAACTAATTGCTCCCACCATTCTTTCATGGTGAGGAGCACATAGGAGATGAACATTTACTAGTAAATGAGTAGAGAACTATTAATAAGTTATTGTTGTTGTTAGGTACCATCGAATCAGTTCAGATTCATAGTGACCCTATGTACGACAGAAGGAAACACTGCCCTGTCCTGCGACGTCATCACAATTGATGTTATGTTTGAGCCCATTGTCGTAGCCATTGTGTCAATCCATCTCATTGAGGGTCTTTTTCTCTTTTGTTGACCCTCTACTTTACCAAGCATGATGTCCTTTTCCTGGGACTGGCCCCTCCTGTTAATAGTCTCAAGTGTGCGAGATGAAGTCTCACCATCCTTGCTTCTAAGGAGCATTCTGGCTGTACTTCTTACTAGACACATTTGTCTGTTCTTTTGGGAGTGCATGGTATATTCAATATTCTTCACCAACAGCATAATTCGAAGGCATCAGTTCTTCTTCAACTTTTCTTATTCATTGTCCAACTTTCACATGCATATGAGACGATTGAAAACACCACGGCTTGGGTCAGGCACACCTTAGCCTTTAAAATGACATCTCCACTTTTTAACATTTTAAAGAGGTCTTTTGCAAAAGATTTTCCCAATGCCATACATCTTTTGATTTCTTTACTGTTGCTTCCATGGGTGTTGATTGTGGATCCAAGTATTGAAGTCCTTGAAAACTTCAATATTTTCTCCATCTATCATGATGTTGCCTATTGGTCCAGTTGTGAGGATTTTTGCTTTCTTTATGTTGAGGTATAATCCGTAATGAAGCCTGTAGTCCTTGATCTCCATTAGTAAGTGCTTCAAGTCCTCTTCACTTTTCAGCAAGCAAGGTTGTGTCATCTGCATAACACAGGTTGTTACCTGATGTCCCTTTCTTCTTCATATAGTCCAACTGCTTGGATTATTTGCTCAAAGTATAGATTGAGTAATGTCTTAATTATCTAGTGCTGCTATAGCAGAAATACTACAAGTGGATGGCTTTAACAAAGAGAAGTTTATTCTCTCATAGTCAAGCAGGCTACCAGTCCAAATTCAGGACGCTGGCTCCAAGGGAAGGCTTTCTCTCTTTGTCGGCTCTGGAGGAAGGTCCTTGTCATCAGTATTCCATTTGTCTGTGAGCACCTCAGGCTCAGGGACCCCAGGTCCAAAGGAAGCACTCTGCTTCTGGTGCTTATTTCTTGGTGGTATGATGTCCCCCACACTCTGCTTACTTCCCTTTCCTTTTATCTCTTGAGAACTAAAAGATGGTGCAGGCCACACCCGAGCGAAAATACTTTTTTATTGGGTCAAGGATGTGACCTGAGCAAAGGTGTTGCATCCTACCCTATTCCTCTTTAACCACAGGCAAAGATTATAATTTATAATACATAGGAAAATCACAAAATGGAGGACAATCACATATGGCCTAACTAAGTTGACACATATTTTGGGGGGACACAATTGAATCCATTACAAGTAAGTATGGTCAAATGATACAACCTCATGCATAGTATCCCCTTGTTCTGTTTGAACAACTGCTTCTTATTCTTTGTTCTGGAATTCACATCCTTTGTAATGCTATCCGTAATTTGTTATGATCTACACAGTTGAATGCCTTTGCATAGTCAATAAAGCACAGGCAAACACAGCTAATCTTCCAGCACTATAGCAGACAGTGTTTCACTACTATTCATAAGGTTTTCACTGGCTGATTTTTTCAGAAGTAGACCGCCAGGTCCTTCTTCCTAGTTTGTTGTTGCCTGGAAGCTCAGCTGAAAGCTTTCTAACACAGGTGACTGTGGTGGTTAAGGTTGTGAGTTATTGAATAAGGGTTGCATAGCTTCCAGTCTCACAGCAGCATGCAAGCCCCAACGTATGACAAACCAACAGACACGCAGGGGTTACAATATGCGGTAGACCTAAACATAACATTAGTTTCCTTGGGATGAAAGGAGAGGTGAGAACCTTTGGGAACCTAACCAAAAGTAAAAAAAAAACAAATCCATTGATGTTGAGTAGATTTCTACTCATAGCAACCCTATAGGACAGAGTATGACTGCTCTATAAGGTTTCCAAGGCTTTAATCTTTATGAAAACAGACTGCCACATCTTTCTCCTGTGAAAAGGCTGGTAGATTAGAGCCAATAACCTTTCAGTTAGCAGCTGAGCACTTAACAATACTGCCACCAGGGGTACATGTCCATTAAAAATAGGGATCAAAAGCCTTAATTTTTAAGTTCAGCCTTGATTGTTAAGAAAAATAGAGGAGTCACTACCCCCAATACATAAATTTAAATTCAAAGACAAATTTCTATTGATTTCTCTTCCAGTTCACTAATCCTGCAATCTTATCTGGAAAGAGAAACTCTCAAGTTGAATTTAAAAGTGAGGAAGTCAATAAGCTCTTTGGAACCTCTAAATGTGCGGGCAGGATTTGTATATTTTGGGAGATAACTTGCAGATAATCAGGCAGTATGATATAAACCACATATTTTCTCCTGAAAAAAAAAAATCCACCCCTCTGCTACCTGGGATATGTACATGGTAGTAGAGGATTGATGAGCTAGGGATGTGTGGTAGGCTACTGGAATTCCACAAACTCACAGTGTGGACTTTCACTTAATCTTTGTGTATGAGGCAACATACTTCATCATTTTCCTCCCAGTGACGTCAGAAAATTTCTAGTTCAATTCCTATCTATGCATCTATCTATTGATAACCAAAAAAAAAAAAAACCTACTCTTGTCGAGTGGATTACAACTCATAGCGACCCTATTGAACAGAGTAGAACTTCCCCACAGGGTTCCTAGGAGTGCCTAGTGGATTCGAACTACCGACTTTTTGGTTAGCAGCCATAGCTCTTAACCACTACGACACAGGTTTTCCTATTAATAGGTAAGAAAAATGCAGTTGGCTTGGAGTCGATTCTGATACAAGGCGGTCCCACGTGTTTCAGAGCATAAATGTGTTCCATAGGGTTTATAAAAGGCTGTGACATTTTAGAAGTAGATCTCCAGGTCTTTCTTCTGAAGTTCTTGCAGATGGCATGAACTTCTAATCTTTTGGTTAATAGCTGAGCACTTAACTGTTTGTACCACCCAAGACTCCATTTATGGCTATAAGCATATGGTTATTTTGTAAAGGAACAAATCAAAATAAACTACTAATAGTGATTACCTTTTTACAAAAGGATGGGAAAGAGATACTAAGATTTTTTTTATTTTGTACATTTTTGAATTATTTGGATTTTCTAAACTTATGCACATATTACTTCATATTTTCATGTAAATAGAGACATCTAAGTGGTAAAATTTTGTACTGTGTTTTCTTCTTTTTATGTCTTTGTTTCATAGAAAAGAAAACCATAAATTCAGATTTAAAAATAAATAATACCATTTTCTGTTAAATATGATGAGCTATCCATAAAAACATTTTTCTTCTTTCTCTTGTTTACTAAAATAAAAGTAAAAAGAAAAATACCTGTTAGTCCACGATGATAAAAAAAAAAAAAAAAAAAACACTCAGGAAATACCAGTTGCTGAAAGAGTTTCAGACATTTTTCAAAACATAGTGATAGGTACCTGACACAACTGAATAGAGAACGTTACAACCATCTGAGGAAGAATAGAGAAAAAAGCAAGTTAGTCCACCTGGAAAGCCCCAGAGATATTACAAGCTTGAAGCAACAGGTTCCACAGAATGCAGGGGTGAAACATACAATGGATTATTGGAGGATTATTTTATTTTCTCATGCTATAAATTATACAGAGTGATGATGGGAAAGACCATCAATTATTCATTTGCAAGTTCAAGTTGAAACTGAAGAAAATTAGAACAAGTCCATGACACCCAAAGTACAGCCTTGGGTATATCCCATCTGAATTTAGAGACCATTTCAAGAACAGATTTGAAGCATTGAACACTAATGACTGAAGACCAGACCAGTAGTGGAATGACATCAAGGAAATCATACACAAAGAAAGCAAGAGATCATTTAAAAGACAGGAAAAAAAAGAAGAAGAAGAAAATAGATGTCAGAAGAGACTCTGAAACTTGCTCTTGAATGTAATTAAAGGAATGGAAGGAATGATGAAGTAAAGGAGTTGAAAAGAAGATTTCAAAT
This sequence comes from Loxodonta africana, assembly GCF_030014295.1. Classification (NCBI taxonomy): domain Eukaryota; kingdom Metazoa; phylum Chordata; class Mammalia; order Proboscidea; family Elephantidae; genus Loxodonta; species Loxodonta africana. The sequence goes on along the minus strand of NW_026974995.1, from coordinate 238,877 downwards.
GAGGAGCAGGAGAAGAGAAAGTAAGTGTTATAATGACATGTTCAAAACCTGGAGATGGAAAACCAAAAGGGAAGAATATGCTCTGCATTTCTCAAGTTGAAAGAACTGAAGAAAAAATTCAGTTCTTGAGTTGCAATATTGAAGTATTCTACAGGAAAATATTAAAAGATGAAGAAAGCATCAAAAGAAGATGGAAGGAATATACAGAGTGACTATACCAAAAATAATTGGTCAACATTCAACAATTTCAGGAGGTAGCATGTGATCAGGAACCAATGGCACAAAGGGAAGAGGTCCAAGCTGCAGTGAAGGAATTGGCGAAGAACAAGGCTCTAGGAATTGAGGAAATACCAGTTGAGATGTTTCAACAAATGGATGCAGCACTGGAAGTGCTCACTCATCTATGCCAAGAAATTTGGAAGAGAGCTACCTGGCCAGCCAACTGGAAGAGATTCATATTTATGCTTATTTTCAAGAAAAGTGCTCCAATGGAATGCAGAAATTATCCAACAATATCGTTAATATCATGCATGAGTAAAATTTTGCTGAAGATCATTCAATAGCAGCTGCAGCAGTGTATTGACACAGAACTGCCAAAAATTCAAGGCATATTCAGAAGAGGACCTGGAACCAGGGATATCATAACTGATATCAGATGAATCCTGGCTGAAAGCAGAGAATACCAGAAAGAGGTTTACCTGTGTTTTATTGACTATGCAGGGACATTTGACTGTGCTGTGTGGACCATAACAAATTATAGATAACATTAAGAAGAATGGGAATTCCAGAACACATAATTGTGCTCATTAGGAACCTGGACATAGACCAAGAGGCAGTCATTTGAACAGAACAAGGGAATCCTGTGTGGTTTAAAGTCAATAAAGGTATGTATCATGGTTGTATTCTTTCACCACACTTATTCAGTCTGTATGCTGATGAAATAATCCAAGAAGCTGGACTATATAAAGAAATGTGGTATCAGAATTGGACGGAGACTCATTAACAACATGTGTAATACAGATGATACAACCTGCTTGCTGAAAGTCCACTTACTGATGAAGATCAAAGACCACAGCCTTCACTGTGGATTACACCTCAACATAAAGAAAGAAAACAAAAATCCTCACAATTTGACGGATAAGCAACAATGGGTGCAAGTATAAAAACAATTGTGAGGATGGTGCAGGACAGGACAGTTTTTTTTTTTTTCTTTTGTACAATAGGAGGATTATGAATGGGAACCAATTTGATGGTACCTAACAACAAACAAACAACATATACATAAAGCCAAGAAAAATCTCTTCTACCCATAATGGACAGGTTTCAACAGAGCTCCTATACTAAGACTAGGAAGAAAGGTGATCTATTTCTGAAAATCATTCAATTAAAACTGTATGGATTGCAACAGAACTTTGGCTGACTTGCATGCTTTGTACACATCATTAAAAGGACCCATATCTAGAAGAGAATACCATGTCTGGTGAAGCAGAGTTAAAGCAAGTAAGAGGGAGAGCCTCGGAGAGATGGGTTGACAAAACAGATGTAACAATGAACTTGAACATGCCAGCATTGGTGAGTATGATGTAAGATCAAGCAATATTGTGTTCTGTTGTACAAAGGTCTCCATGGGCAGAGTCTACTCAAGAGCATCCAGCTATCTATCTCTACTCTCCTCTCTCAGGTTGGCTGTTTATGGGTGATGCAATACATGGTAGTATCAATATTCTGAGATCATGACAACAATTTCACACTTCTGTTGCTCACAAATGCATATTGTGTCCTAGACAATCTTTATGGGATATCATGTCAATGAATCACATAGTCTGTAAGCCTATGTGTAGTTGGAGGCATTGTGGAGAAAGAATCCACAACCTATAATTAAAGTATTTATCATTTCAATCTATATCTGAAGAATTTATAATCTCCAATAATATTTATGATTAAGGTTACAGACAAAATTAAGATTGTTAATCATCTAACTTTAAAGTAGGAAGATTATCTTGTATTACCCAGGTGAGGTCAGTGTAATCACAAGTATCCTTGAAGAAAGAGGCAGAAGAAAAAAGGGGGGTGTGGCAATGGAAGAATGGTCAAAGATATACAATGTGGCTGACGTTGAAGATTTAGGAAGAGAGTCATGATCCAAGAAAGGGGGTGGTTTCCAGTTTCTGGGAAAATCCTAGCATCACCAAAAGAAACATAACCATAATGACACTTTAATTTTAGCCCAGTGAGAACTACTTCAGACTGTCAACCTTGAGAACTTAAGATAATAAATTTGGGGTGTTTTAAGCACTGTATTTGTGGTGATTTGTTACAGCAGCAGTAGAAAGGCAATACAACACCTTACAGCATATACTTTAAAAATCCAGCTTCAGCTGTCCTTGGTAATTCATCAAATTGCAAATCATTTGTGAGTGCCCACATGGCAAAATTTTTTTCTATCTCCATACTTATTTTCTGTCCTCCTATGCTAACATCTTCAAGATTAACTCCCGTAGGAAAGTGTTCCCCATTTCTCACCACACATATTAGCTAGGTACTGTAATTACCTCATATATATCATTTTTAAAAGAGTGAGGGTTGTATTTTACTGCTTTGACTTTCCTGAGATTTGCCTTTGGTTACTTGTTTGGAAGTAATAAGGGATATAGGAGAAAGTTCTGGAAGAGCACGACAACTGCTTCAGATGATGTAATCACATGGGATCGAGGCAGGGAAGATATTTCTTCCCTCACAAGGGGGAACCAACCCAGAGGATCCAGATAATTTTGGGGGTTATATACCTACCCTTCTGCAAAAACATTTCCCTGTTTTATCTCTGAGAGTCCCGTTCTTTCTCTATCAGGACAGTGGTTTCAGCAAAGGGTATGTTGAGGCTGAAACTTCAGTCTTCTTTGCAGTTCTGCCACTTTTATTATAAAATTATGACCCTGATCTAAAGCACAATTTCTGCCTGCAAGAGACTTGGTGACAGTGACAGCAGAGGTTTCATACTGAGTACATGTCCAGGAGACATAAGAGATGGAGAGTTTCTGAGTAGACACCTACATTGTATCCAATAAACACTCCCTTTTTGTCTTTTCCTTTACTTGAAATAGAAGACATCTGTAAAACTTTTCTAACTGGAGTCTACTGCTGTGAAAAACTTTCAATAGCAGAATCAAACTGTAGCTTCTCTAATCAATGATAAATGACTTGGAATAGATTTTACTTTGAAATTCACAGAATCTGAAAAAAAATAAGTGATGTATATAAGTCACTATAATTCCTCTCAGAATTTACAGATTTCCATGTCCACACAGAAAAATGGATGGTCATTTTCTCAAGCTAGAGAAACCCCAAAGCACTTGGTACAATAAAATCGATGCATATTTAATAACTTTAATAAAATTTAGTACAAAAACAGAAACGGAAGTCTCAAATAAACAAAAACATTCATGTCTAATTTTCTTCTATACAGATAAAAATACAAATAAGAAATGAAATTGAAATTGGGTCCTTAATGGCCATGTCATTAGAGACTGTGGTGTCAGTTTTCTCTACTCAGTTTATTCTCTTCTCTGATTTGTATTGAAAACTCACTGAAATTTCTATCTGTCGCTTACTTATTTCTTTTCCAATGCCCCTAATTCCTCCTCTGAATTATCATATTCAGATTTGAAAAGTGAAAATCTACGAGGATGGGAATTAAGAATATAGAGGCTAACTGTAATCTCAATAAAAACAACAAACAAGCTCATTGCGGTTTTTTGGCTGTAATCTTTACAGAAGTAGGTTTACCATACCCTTTTCTCCAGAGCACTGCTATACCACAAATCAACATAAATAAGGACAGAGAAAACACCAGATCAAAATTACAAGTGGTTATACGCATCCAAAGGATGCAAAGAGACCACTGTGAAAAATCTAAGGCTATAGGCCTTGCATACTTGTTTGTACCTGGGGAGTCTCTTCCTTGACATGAAATTGAGTCAACACTAACCAGTGTATATGTTCGGATTGCCTATTTTCCTGAAGAAACTGGCACTCATTCCCCAAGATAGGATTCTATTAAATCCAAAATAAGAAGATACTATTTTCTGTTGAATTCTTATAGGTCAATTCAAGCTATGAAGAAGGACTTGAAACTTCCATTCATCTTTGGTCATCTGAAATCAGTTTCTTGCTCCATAACTTCCTCACAGCATTCTTCACCTCAGCATTTCTCAGTGTATAAATCAGAGGGTTAATCAAAGGAGTTCCAATTGTATAAAACACAGCTATCATCTTATCCATGGGGAAGGTGGTTGAGGGGCGTGTATATATAAATACACAAGGAACAAAGAACAAAATGACTGTGATGATATGGGAAATGCAAGTGGAAAGGGCTTTTTCCTCCCTTCAGCACTGTGGTTTCTCAGAGAATGCAAGATGATAACATAGGAGAACATCAGCATGACAAAACTCACTGTGCAAATAGCCCCACTATTGGACACCAGTAGTAGGTTGATCACATATGTGTCTGTACAGGCAAGTTTCAACAAATGCTGCAAGTCACATACATAGTGATCAATCACATTGGGACCCCAGAAAGGTAAACTCAAAGTTAGAAAAATCTGAGCTGAAGAATGCACACAGGCCCCTACCCAGGCTATAGCTACCAACACACTGCAGACCCGCCAGCTCATGATGCTCATGTAGTGCAGGGGTTTACAGATGGCCACATAGCGGTCAACGGCCATCAGGATAAGGATCAAGATCTCCAGGCAGCCAAAGAACTGGGCTGAAAAGACTTGGATCGTGCACCCTGATGCACACCTTTCCTGACTTTAAACCAATCAGTATCCTCTTGTTCTTTCCGAACAACTACCTTTGATCTATGTAAAGTTTCCTCATGAGCACAATTAAGTGTTCTAGAACTCCCATTGTTCGCAATGTTATCCATAATTTGTTATGATCCACACAGTCGAATGCCTTTGCATAGTCAATAAAACACAGGTAAACATCCTTCTGGTATTCTCTGCTTTCAGCCAGGATTCATCTGACATCTGCAATGATATCCCTCTTCCACGTCCTCTTCTGAAACTGGCCTGAATTTCTGGCAGTTCCCTGTCCATATACTGCTGCAGCCATTTTTGAATGACCTTTAGCAAAATTTTGCCCATAGAATCCTTCAATATTGCAACTTGAGAACTGATTTTTTTCTTCAGTTTTTTTCAGCTTGAAAAATGAGAAGTATGTTCTTCTCTTTTGGTTTTCTAACATCAGGTTTTTGCATATGTAATTTTAATACTTTAGTTTGTCTTCTGTTCCCTTTTGAAATCTTCTTTTCGACTTTTTTACTTCATAATTTTTTTCCAATCCCTTTGACTACTCTATGTTTTTTTTTTTCTTTTCTATCTTTTTAATGAGCTCTTGCTTTCTTCGTGTATGTTGTCCATGATATTATTCCACAATTCATCTTGTCTTTGGTCATTAGTGTTCAATGCTTCAAATCTATTCTTGAGCTAGTCTCTAAATTCAGGTGGCATATACTAAAATTCATACTTTGGTTCTCATGGAATTGTTCTAATTTTCGACAGCTTCACTTGAACTTGCATATGAGCACTTGATGGTTTGTTCTGAAGCCGGCCCCTGGCCTTGTTCTGGCTGATGATATTGAGCTTTTCCATTGTCTCTTTCCGCAGACGTAGTTGATTTGATTCCTGTGTATTCCATCTAGCAAGTCCACAAGTAAATTCGCCATTTATGTTGTTGTAAAACGATATTTACAATAAAGAAGTTCGTATTGCAAAATTATATCATATGTACAAAGGTCTCCATGGGTGGAGTCTATTCAAGAGTATCTGTCTATCTATCTCTACTCTCTTCTATCAGCTTGGCTTCTTATGACACATGGAATACATGGTAACTCAATAGTCTGAGATCATGACCACAATTTCACAATCTGTTGCTCACAAATGCATATTGTATCCTAGGCAATGTTTATTGAATATCATGTCAGTGGATCACATAGTCTGTAATCCCTCAAACATTGTATTTGGAGGTACTGTGGAGAAAGGAGCCACAATATATATCTAAAATGTTTATCATTTCAATATACATGTGAAGAATTTATAATTTCCAATAAGTATTTACAATTAAGGTTATAGACAAAATTAAGGTTGCTAATCATCTAACTTTAAAATAGAGAGATTATCCTGTATTATCCAGGTGAGTTCAGTGTAATCACAAGTATCCTTAAATGTGGGAAAGAGAGGCAGAAGAGAAAGAGGGAGATGTGGTAATGGAAGAATGGTCAAAGATATGCAATGTGGCTGACTTTGAAGATTTAGGAAGGGGTCACGATCCAGGGAAGCTGGGTGGCCTCTAGATTCTGGAAAAGCCTAGAGCCTCCAAAAGAAATGAAACCACACTTACACCTTGATTTTAGTCCAGTGAGACCTATGTCATATTTTCAACCTAGGGAACTTAAGATAATAAATTCGGGGTGTTTTAAGCACTACATTTGTGGCAACTTGTTACAGCAGCAGTAGAAAAACAATACAATACCTTAAGGCATATACTTTAAAAAGCCAGCTCCAGATGTCCTTGCCAAAACATGAGATTGCAAATCATTGGTGAGTGCCTTCATGTTAAAAATTTTCAATCTCCAGACTTATATTCTGTCCTCCTATGCTAACACCTTCAAGATTAACTCCCATAGTAAAGTGTTTCCCCATTTCTCTTCATATATATTAGCTAGATACTGTAATTACCTCATGCATATAATTTCTAAAAGAGTAAGGGTTGTATTTCACTGCTTTAACTTTCCTGAGACTTGGCCCTGCTTAGTGTTTTGGATGTAACAAGGGATATAGGAGGAGGTTTTGGAAAAGAACAATTATCTTTGCACAACAAGTGCATCAGATGATGTAATCACATAGAATCAAGTCACGGAAGACTTTTCTTCCCTCACGTGAGGGAGCCAGCTCAGAGGATCCAGATAATTTTGGGGTCCATGTTCTCACCCTTCTACACAAACATTTCCCTGTTTTAGTTCTGACAGTCCCATTCTTTTTCTATCAGGACACTGGTTTCTACAAAGGAAGTATGTTGAGGCTGAACTTTCAGTCTTCTTTGCAGTTCTGCCATTTTTACTATAAAATTCTGACTCTGATCTAGAGCACAATTTCTTTCTGCAGGAGACTTGGTCACAGTGGTAGCAGGGGCTCTATACTGAGTACATGTCCAGGAGATAGATTAGATGGTGTGTTTCTGGGTAGACAACTACACTGGATCCGATACACACTCCTTTTTTCTCTTTTCTTTTTCTTGAAATAGAAGAAGACATCACCAAAACTCTTCCAACTGGAATCTGCTACTATGAAAAACTTTCAATAGGAGAATAAAACTGTAGCTTCTCTAATCAATGATAAACTACATGGGATATATTTCACCCTGAAATTCATAAACTCTAAAAAAAAAAGGTGATGTACATATATCACTATAATTCCTCTTGGAATCTACAGCTTTCCATGTCCACACAGAAAAATAGATGTTCATTTTATCAAGCCAGAGAAATGCTAAAGTTTTGGTACAATAAAATTGATACAAATTTAAAAACTTTAATATAATTTAGTACAAACGTAGAATTCAGAAGTCTCAAGTGAACAAAAATATTCATGTCAAATTTTCTGAACAGATAAAAAGACAAAAAGAAATGAAATTGAAATTGGATTTAAATGATCTTGTAAATAGGGACTGTGCTGTCAGATGGGTAGTGACAAAAGTTGATATCTGTCCCCACTGCAGAAACATATATTTCATATAAACATTCAGTCCTCTCTACTCAATTTATTCTCTTCTCTGATTTGTATTAAAAACTCACTAAAATTTTCTATCTGTGGCACATGTATTTCTGTTTCAAAGCCCCAAATTCCTTCTCTGGATTATCACATTCAGTTTTGAAAACAAAAGCTACCAGACTGGGAATTTAAGAATACAGAGGCTAAATGTAATCACAATATAAAAATAACAAACAAATCCGTTGTCACTGAGTTGATTGCAACTCATGGCAACCCCCATGTGGTTTTTTGGGTGTAATCTTTACAGAAGTAGAATCACCAGGCCCTTTACTCCGTAGCAATGCTTGCTGGGGTCCAACTGCCAACCTTTATTAAATAGTCCAGCAACACCACAAATCAACATGAAGAACAGAGAAAACACCAGATCAAAATTACAAGTGGTTATAGGCATCCAAAGGAGGCAGAGAGACCACTGTAAAAAATCTAAGGCAATGGGCCTTACACACCTGTTTGCACCTGGTGTGGTCTCTCCCTCAACATGAAATTGAGTCAACACTAACCACTGTATGTGTTCATGTTGCCTATTTTCCTAAAGACAGGAAAGTACTAAATCCAAAATAAGAATATACTATTTCCTGTTGAATTCCTCTAGGCTGATTCAAGATATTAGGAAGCATTTGTAACTTCCATTCATCTTTGGTCATCTGAGATCAGTTTCTTGCTCCATAGCTTCCTCATGGCATTTTTCACCTCAGCATTTCTCAGGGTATAAATCAGAGGGTTAATCAAGAGTGTTCCAATTGTATAAAACACAGCTATCATCTTATCCGTGGGGAAGGTGGTTGCGGGTCGTGTATATATAAATATACAAGGACCGAAGAACAAGACGACTACAATGATATGGGAGATGCAGGTGGAAAGGGCTTTTTTCCTCCCTTCAGCACTGTGGTTTCTCAGAGAATACAAGATGACAATATAGGAGAACATCAGGATGACAAAACTCACTGTGCAAATGGCCCCACTATTGGACACCAGCAGTAGGCTGATCACATAGGTGTCTGTACAGGCGAGTTTCAACAAGGGCTGCAAGTCACAGAAATAGTGATCAATCACATTGTGACCACAGAAAGGTAAGCTCAGGGTCAGAAAAATCTGAACTGAAGAATGCACACAGGCCCCTACCCAGGCTATAGCTTCCAACACACTGCAGACCCGCCAGCTCATGAGGCTCATGTAGTGCAGGGGCTTACAGATGGCCAAATAGCTGTCAACGGCCATGAGGATAAGGATGAAGATTCCAGGCAGCCAAAGAAATGGAATGAAAAGACTTGGATCATGCACTCACTAAAAGAGATAGTACTATTCTTCAGAAGGGCATCCACAATCATTCTAGGGGCTATGGAGGTAGAGAAGCAGGTATCAGATAAGGATAAGTAGAAAAGGAAGAAGTACATTGGACTCCCAAGTGCCCAGCTGGTCTTAATGGTGAAGATAATCAACAAATTACCCAACAATGTCCCTAAGTAGAAAAGCAAGAAAAAACAAACACTATTTTCCTTTTAACAGGCTCTTGTGTCAACCCAAGCAGAATGAACTCAGTCACATTATTATTCAGCAGCATGATTTCATGAATGAGGAGAAATGGTTCATCTGAAAAAAATAAATGATACAGGAATTAATGTATGGTGTTATGTAACTGTGTGAAATATTTTAAGCAATTTAATTTGTGGTGCTATGCAATGTTAATGATATTTTCAGCAAAACTAACTATCCCTCATCAGGGACATTCTAGCTCTTGTTTCCTAATGAGTCACTTTATCTCTTTGTCTCTCAATTTATAACAACTTCTTCACAGGACAATTTTAAATCTCAAATAAGCTTATAAGAGATACTTTCTTAAATCACTCTTTAAATGCAACTGCTTGTTAGCTTTAATATTTTTCTGCTCTTATGAATTTGTTTTACTTGAGGATACAAAACCAGGATATATGGTTCCAACTTGTTTACTTATTTTTTTTCTTATTCACTAGACCTTGGGGCCCATGGATTGCATTGTTTCTCACTCAGCATTGAGGACATATCCGTCTTCTCTTTTGAGTTTAATATTATATATATAAAGCCACACACTATTCCCATTCTTATAAAGAATGTCTTATTTTTACATAGATGTAGGCATTCCATATTAGCGATGCATTCTTATATAATGTATATTACTTATAAATGTACAATAAGCCAAAAAAAAAAATTGTTGCCATCAACTCAATTCCACCTCATGGAGACCCCATGTGTCACAGAGTAGAACTACTCTAGCGTTTTCTTAGCTATAATTCTTACATAAACAGATCACCAGGCCTTTCTTTCATGGTGGTGCTGGGTGGGTTCGAACTACCAACTTTTATGTACATAGTAAAGTGGACCAAAAAATATATATGGCCCAGCTATTTACTGAACACTCTTTCCCAGATATCCCAGCTTAAAAAATGAGTAAGAAACATTCATTTACCCCATTGTTATTCAAGTTGCTTCTGACTCATAAAAAAAAAAAAAACATAGTAGTCCTATAATACTTATTAAACCAAAACCAAACCTATTGCCATTGATTCGATTCCTACTCTTAGCTACCCTTTAGAATAGAGTAGAACAGCCCCTGTAGGGTTTCCAAGGAGTGGCTGGTGGATTCAAACTTCTGACCTTTGGGTTAGCAGCTGAGCTCTTAACCACTGTGCCACCAGTGCTCCATTAGCTTCTAACTAATCTATTTTTACCTTCAAACACCTTAATGATATTTGGTACTTGACATTTGCTAATAAGCACAAATGAAAGTTTTTTGACAATTGGTAATATTGCAAATATTCCCATTTCTATTTTTCTTCCTCCAATTTCTGAAAAGCTGAAAAGCACCTCTTAGAGCACTTAAAGTCCCTGAGCTTACATTTCCAAATTAAAAGAGGTGTGATGATTGCTTAATAGTTCACGCTTCCAGTTTTTAGCTTAAGCATTTTAGATCTGGGGCAGTAGGAGTGGGGGTTGTTACCAGACACACCAGGCAGTTTGTTGTAGGATCAAAGCGTGACTGTAATTCCCAATAAAGTTTGCATTATCCTTAGTAGTTGAAAACCCCATGTTCCTAGAACAGAGCAGAAAAGCAGAAAAGGGAGGGCAATGTGGTTAGAAGAGGGATTGTGGATAACCAGTAACTGACTTCTTTATTAAATTTGTTTTCTGTCCTGCCAAATTTAATGATTATTATTGAAATTTGAAATGTAACATCTTTCAGTGAAGACTTCTTTTACAAATTTAGACAGAAATAATCAAAACCTTCACTTTCAAGAGCAAAACTTTTTTTTTTTTTACATCTTTCTCATCACTATGACATTGGAAGGGAGGCCATATGCATGTAAAGACATATACTGAAATGTTATGTATTTAAATATAATACAGAAGACTGAATTATCTTATTGTGTTCTTCCCAAGTCACATCCATACCTCCAATACATTGTCTAGAAAGTTATGAGTTGGCCAAAATCCAGACTGGGTTAGTCAAAGTAGACTAGCTTTCTTCTTCCTTTGTAAATTCTCTTTTCCTCAACAGCCTTCAAATAAATCTTATCTTCCTCCAAAGTAAAACCTACCCTTGCAAAATTTCCCGATAAAGTTACTCACTTTGGAGTGCCCAGAATAAAACATAATTTTCTTTGGACTATGTGTTTTCTATGTGATTCTGGGCAAGGATAAACTGTAAGAAACCTGACTCTTGGTATCTTAACTGTTACAGTAAGTTCATTCCTTTCATTACTCATTTTTAAATGAATGATACATCATAAAATATTTGTATTTGAAAATACGGTAGGCATTGAAGGTAAGATGATAGAAAAGTCTCATTCATCTTCAATAGTCTGTGATTTTGGTCACTCCTTTGAGAGTGGCGTTTTGGGTTTGTATATTATCAATCTCATTAGGTTATCCATTACTAAAACAAGTTAATTTTCTACATATATTTTGACATAAATCCTTAAGTTAAATTATGAATCATAAATACTTTTTATTAACTTGTTTATAATTTTCAGTTCTGTCTTAATTTTCTAGTACTGCTATAACAGAAATACCACACCTAAGTGGATTTAAAGAAAATAAATTTATTTTCTCATGGTTAGGAAGCTAGAAGTTTGAAATCAAGGTTCAAGCTCTAGAGGAAGGTTTATTCTCTCATGGGCTCTGGGGGAAGGTCCTTGTCTTGGCTCCTTGGCGATCTTCATGTGGTATGGCATGTATCTTCCCTGATTTCTCCTTGCTCACTTCCTTGTTTAATCTCTTTTATATATCAAAAGAAATTGATTTAAAACACTCCCTACACTAATACTGTCTCATTAACATATCAAAGAAAATCCATTCACAGATGGGATTACAGCCACAGGTATTGGAGATCAGCAGTCTTAAAGCTCATTCATATTCCAAACAAACCAGATTGCTTTAATCATACATTTATTAATATCCTTTAGAAACATATTCTATCACCTCAAGTACACGTATTTTTTTGGACAAAGGAATTTTTCATCTACAAAATATCATGATCTAGAAGAGCATGAATATAGTTCCCAAATTGACAAATATTCATTGAATTCTGTGTCTAATAAGGATATATTCAACATGCAATGGGAGCGTGGGAGTAAGGATTAGTAAGTGTATATGTGGGAACTTCATAATGGAAATAATGTAAAAGCCAGAGATTAGAAATGAATAGGGATGAAGCTCTCAAAACCCATCTTGCTATTTCTGTTCCTCCTTTTCTTATCCAACCACTTCCTCCTTCTCAAAACATCCTGATCCAACTACAGAGGAACCTCCTTTAGGCAGCCGTCAATGCTTGTCTTGTAATGAAGGGAATTCTCTCTCCTACTTACTACAAGCTTTCTTTATAACATTCTTGTAATTTTACACATTTTCACTTACAATACACTTCTATGTATGGAATTGTTTTAGTTTCCTTCCTTAGATAAGATTCTTGGAAAAATATGAGCTCTCAGAATTTATTTTCTACTGTTTCAAATCAAACGCCTTATGCAATGTAGGTGCTCAGTAAATGCTTTTGAACTGAACTTTCCCTACCTCTTAAAATGTACCAATACATATTACTAATTACTATATAATATTACTAATTAATAATATTACAATGCTATTCTGATTACAAGGAGCCCTGGTGGCACAGTGGTTAAAACACTTGGCTGATAACAAAAAGGTCGGTGGTTGGAACTCACCAGCTGCTCCTCGGGAGAAAGATGTGGCAGTCTGCTTCTGTAAAGATTACAGCCTTGGAAACCCTATAGGCAGTTCTACTCTGTCCTATAGGGTCACTATGCATTGAAATTGATTCAAAGGCAATGAGAATTCTGATTATGAAATGTATTCACACCATTCATTTAATGGGGCTTTCTTTCTATCTTATGTAGTATGAAAGACAGACAAATATACTCTGAATTGTTAAAGCTGGGGGATAAAGAGATAGATTTTAAGTAACTTGCCCCTATGAGTTGAAATTGACTTGATGACAATGGGTTATGGTTTTATGGGTTAGTGAATCAGCTCTATAACTATAGTAGAAGATAATGCACTTTACACAGCACCACACTGCCATGTAAGACACTGACATCCATGAAGATGAAATCTTAAGCATTTTTTTTCATATGAATACTTGACCCTTGTTGTTAGCTGTCGATGAGTTGCTTCCAATTTATGTCAACCCGTGTGTGTGAGAGAAGGTTAACAGGTTGTCCCATGATTCTTTGGCTCTCAAAAGTCCAGTGTAAGAGGTGGTATAGTCTGCCTTTTGAGCTCCTCACTCTATGTAAGTGAATCCCTTGAATTTTGATATCTGGTAAAGAGATACCTTGGAAACATTCTGACTTGAGGACCAAAGGTTGCCATAAAATTCAATATACATTACCTATCCTTCCAGTGGAAACCCTAGTGGGGTAGTGGTTAAGAGCTACAGCTGCTAACCAAAATATCAGCCATTTAAATCTACCAGGTGCTCCTTGGAAACCACATGGGACAGTTCTACTCTGTCCTATAGGGTCACTATGAGTCAGAATCATCTTGATGGCAGTGGGTTTGGTTTTGGTTTATGCTTCCAATATCCGGTTGCTCCAAACACAATGACAATTGTTTCTCTTACTGAATTTTATCAGACAGAGAAGCAGGAGTATTACAGAGGCGCAATGGTAACAAGGTGTGAAAAGAAAGTAGGTCGGATAGGGACAAATGTTGAGTAAAAGGGATGATATTTACCCAAACTATTTTCAGGAACTACTCTCCCACATACAGGGCATACTATTCTTCAAAGTAATTATATAGTTTTTAGCTTCCTTATCATCATGTTTGCTCTGAAGTTTCTCTGAGATGTCATTCTTCAACTTTTTAAAATAAACCTCAGAAGAGTGTCAACTGCAAATTATATTCTTTCATTTTGGAAACATGCAAGGAGTAATTATTCTATCCTGTGATAGTACAATATTCTACTTAATGTACTCACTTGGAGGTGGAAAATCTGGCATTCTCCAGAAACTATGTCAAGGTCATCACATCTATTAACTTTTTATCTAATTTCTTATTAGTCATAACCTCTTCTAACTTTCCAGTACTCGAAGCTCTTTGCTACAACTTCATTGCTACCTTACAACAGAAGCATTTGTGAACTTTTATACACTCCACCATCTCAAGAAGCAATAGCCCTGGGCTTCATCCATCTCTCCCCACACAGCAATGATAGCTTTTCACATACCAGATGCTCATATTTGTTGAATTCAAAGATAGATTTTCCTCCTCAAATTTGTGTTTTCTTCTATTTGTTTCCTAAGTTAATGGTCAACTTTTACAAACACTGAGTTAATTTTTTTTTCCTTGTTCCTTTCTCAGAGTATGTGGCAGCAGTATAGTGACAAAACATAAGGAAGTCTATTAGAATATCATGCTGAATTACTCTGTAATGATGTCTTTCTGAGTTGATAAAGATGGAAATAATCATTTACTTACCTGTTAGTAGATTGTCTAAGTTACTATCAAGTCTGTCTATCCTTTTTTTAAATAAGCATTCTCATAGAATACTGGGGGGAGAAAAGCTCTCTGCATTCTAGAGGGAATATTTTGAGACATAATGATGTCAGTTATTATCATTCTAGAAAGTATTATTCCCTAAAGTTTTCCTTCCTGTGCTAGTCAGAAACATCCCAGGTGTTGTACTAAGCTTAACTTTTTGCTTATCTATTTAGCCTATGAGAATAGCAAGTTGTTGTTTGGTGCCATCCAGTTGATTCTGATTCATAGCGACCCTACAGGACAGAGTAGAACTGCCCTCATAGGGTTTCCAAGGTTGTAGTCTTTAGGAGAGCAGATTGCTAGGTCTTTTCTCCCAGAATGGCTGACTGGTGGGTCCTAACCAATGACTTTTGAGTTAGCCGTCCAGTGCTTAACCACTGAGCCACAAGGGCAAATTAACCCCCTCATACTCAGAAACCAGAAAAAAAAAACAAAAGTTTGTTAGTTGCCTCAGGCAGATCAAAGGTACCACAGAATAAAAGAAAAAAGACAAGTGGTGATGAAAGTTGTGTAGAAAACAGGGAAAAGAAAAAATGACGTCATTGGTAAGAGAGGGAGATCACAAAAAGAATTCCCGTTCCACCCAACGCCCTAATTGCCCTTCACTGCACTAAAACCCATTGCCATCTAGTTGATTCCAACACATAGCAACTCTATTGAACAGACTAAAACAGCCCCATAGGGTTTCAAAGAAGCAGCTGGTGCATTTGAACTGTGGACCTTTTGGTCAGCAGCCGAGCTCTTAACCACTGGCCACCAGGGCTCCCCTTCGTGCAATGGGAGATAGATTTTTTCTGGCTCTTACAATTTATTTGCAAGGAGAATTCAAGGAAGTCATTGTGGCATTCTGAAACCAGAGATTCTATGCTGTGGGCTATAAACATCCTGCACCAAGGAACCAGAGTTATAGCAAGGGGTCTAAGGAGATAATTATATATAAATATAATAACTATGGAGAGAGAGAGAAAGCCCCGGTGGCACAGCGGTTAAGAGTTCAAGCTGCTAACCAAAAGGTTGGCAGTTCATATCCACTGGCTGCTCCTTGAAAACACTATGAGGTAGTTCTACTCTGTCCTGTAAGGTCACTATGAGTTGGAATGGACTTGGTGGTAACAGCTTTGGGTTTTCATTGGTGTATATAAATATATATATATATATATATATATATAATTTTACAGTTATAGTAGTTACAGTTATAGTTATAGCTATAACCATAGCTATAGCTATAGTTATTTTATAGTTGTTATTGTTATAGTTATTATAGTTATTTATATATAATTATTCACAACCTAATAGATACCTTAGATTTATCTAATTAATTTCCATTTGTTCTACTAATTCACCTTAGTAAAAAGTCATTTAATCAAGAATACTGTTTTATTGAAATAATTTTACTTCATCAAATATTTATTGAATAGTGGGAATTGCAGAACACTTAATTTTGCTCATGAGGAATCTGTACATAGATCAAGAGGCAGTCACTCGAACAGAAGAAGGGGATACTGCGTGGTTTAAAGTGAAGAAAGTTGTGCATCTGAGTTGTACTCTTTCACCATACTTATTAAATCTGTATGCTGAGCAAATAATCTGAGAACCTGGGCTATATGAAGAGGAATGCAGCATTAGGATAGAAGGATGACTCATTCGCAAGATGCAATATGCAGATGATACAACATTGCTTGCTGAAAATGAAGAGGACTTGAAGCACTTACTAATGAAGAATACAGCCTTCAGCGTGGATTATACCTCAACATAAAGAAAACAAAAATTTTCACAAATGGACCAATAAGCAACATCATGATAAAAGGACCAATAAGCAACATCATGATAAAAGGAGAAAGGGTTGAAGTTGTCAAGGATTTCGTTTTACTTGGATCCACAATCAACACCCATGGAAGAGCAGTCAAGAAATCAAACAACACATTGCATTGGGCAAATCTGCTGCAAAAGACCTCCTTAAAGTGTTACAAAGCAAAGACGTCACCTTGAAGGCTAGGGTGCACCTGACCCAAGCCACTGTGTTTTCAATTGCTTAATAGCCATGAGAAAGCTGGGCAATGAATAAGGAAGACCTTGGAAGAATTGGCGCCTTTGAATTATGGTGTTGGCAAAGAATATTGGATATATCACGGACCGCCAAAAGAATGAACAAATCTGCCTTGGAAGAAGTAGAGCTAGAACACTCCTTAGAAGCAAGGATGAGGAGACTTCGTCTCATGTACTTCAGACATGTTATCAGGAGTGATCAGTCCCTGGAGAAGGAAATCATGCTTGGTAAAGCAGAAAGGCAGCAAAAAAGAAGACACTCAACAAGATGGATTGATATGGTGGCCACAACAATGTGCTTGAGCATAATAATGATTATGAAGATGGTGCAGGACCAGGAAGTGTTTCATTCTGTTGTGCATGTGGTTGGTATTAGTCAGGACAGATGGCGACTGACAACAACCTCTTATATACTAGACCCTGTGTTTATCCCTTTACATAAATTATACATATATACTTAATTTACTTAGCTATTCCATGAGTTATGTATTTGCAATGATGACATTTTATGTGAGAGAAAACTGAAATTTGCAGAATTAGTTTGCCCAGGTTGCACATTTAGAAAATTCAATACTGAAATCTATACCAATGACTATTTTCTTCCATGGTTTGTCTCCTTTCCACTCATTTTCCATACACTGTCCTGAATTGGGAATCAGGGTGTATTAGAAAGTGATGATGATGGCAGACGTAGCTAATGGTTAAGTGATGGTATGTCAGGTTGGGGAGTTAGAATTAACTGTAAAACAATGGAGATAGGTTGAAATTCAGGTACCTATATCATATGCTATATTTTTTTATAGCATATGCACGTGAAAATGTTCAGTAGACACTTTATTTATTTATTTTAAGTATGAAATTCAAGTCAGGATTGTAGAACTAGATTTTGGAATCTTTACTTGTGTGTGATAGTTGAAATCATGAGAGTAGATGAGGTCACCCAAGGAAAACAAGTAGAAAGTTTGGATAAGTGGGCTTACAACAAAATGTAGGGTTACACTAACATTTAAAAGGAGAAGAAATAAAGAAGAATCCCAGAAGGGACTCAAGAAGCATGTTCAAAGAATCATGAGCAAAATCATAAAAGAGTAGTGATATGGAACCCAAAGCAGTATAGTTTTAGGAAGGAATGAGTGAGTTTTCTGCATAAGAAGGCCACCTGAGCACTAGTGTCTGAAACCCATATACATGCAAATCTTGAGTAAACTGATCAGTGACTAAAGAAATGTAAAATAGGAAAAAGGACTAGAAGCTAGGAAATAATTCTACTTTTATTCCTCACACTTAGTAGTTTCTACTGAACTGTAAAGGAGCCCGGGTAGTGTAGTGGTTAAGAGCTCGGCTGCTAACCAAAAGATTGGCAGTTTAAATCCACCAGCCTCTCCTTGGAAACCCTATGGGGCAGTTCTACTCTGCCCTATACAGTCGTTATGAGTTGGAACTGACTCAATGGCGCACAACAACAACTGAACTGTAAGCACTGGATGAAGACAGGGATCGTGACTCTCCTGTTTGCTGCCATATCTAATATCAGCCAACCCATTGCCATCAAGTCAATTCTGAATCATAGTGACCCTACAGGACAGAGAAGAACTGCACCATAGAGTTTTCAAGGAGAACCTGGTGGATTTGAATTGCTGACCTTTTTGTTAGCAGCCACAGAACTTAACCACCAAGCCACCAGGGTTTCCATATCTAATATAGTGTGTATCCAGTAAATGATAGTTTATAGCGTGCATTTAGTAATCAATTGTTCAGTAATTGAATGAATAAAGCAAATGGAAAATAATTTAAGTAATAACTTAATATTATCTTTTCTGAAAAATTACCTATGTAATTGTAAATGAAATCAGTAGAATAAATTCTGAACTTACACTAAGACCACTAATTAAA
This sequence comes from Loxodonta africana, assembly GCF_030014295.1. Classification (NCBI taxonomy): domain Eukaryota; kingdom Metazoa; phylum Chordata; class Mammalia; order Proboscidea; family Elephantidae; genus Loxodonta; species Loxodonta africana. The sequence continues at coordinate 220,077 of NW_026974995.1, read as the reverse complement.
AAACAATGGCAAACAGAAGTGAGGTCAGGGTTTGGGACACAAGTACTCCTCTGGGACTCCTTTTCATTGATGTGACTTAACAGCAGTTAGAAACTACTGAGAGACAATATCAAATGGAACATTGAAAATGACAGGTTGCCTCCATAATAGAGTATGATGTCTTTCATGAAGCAGTGTGCAATATGGTGTCAATAACAAATAGATGCATTCATCCTTTGGTGAATATCAGCTATCTTGCTGCACAATATCTAAACACACTTTCAGATACCTCCTGCCTGCTTTACAAGGATGCTAAAGATGAGTTGCAGAAACTGTCTTAGTGGGCTCTGATTGCTTATGCCTTATCAGAGTCCATTTTCCTTCCTTTGGGAACTGAACCTTGATCTTCCTCTGAGGAACTAAGGATGTTCCAATATTCAAATTTCTAAGGTAATGCCATACATTTTCCCAAGGAGCGTAGGAAATGCAACCTAACCATGTGCCAAAGAAAAATAAGACTGAATATTTGTGAACATCCCTAAAAACCTCCACATTATAAGGAAAGGATTAAACAAAATACTCTATTCTTTTGTTTTAATCAGGAACATGTATAATCTGTAATCCACAAACAGTCTAAATTTCTATTTTTTTAATGCCTATCTAGAAATATCAATTCGTAGCCACTTAGTCTGTGTTGTATTTAGAATACAATTTCTAGAACACTTAGAGTGGTGTCCTATGTAAAAGAGAAATGGCAGAAAGATTTCCCCTTATTTATTAAATATTATTAAGGTATATGGTCTTAAAAGTTGGTTTTGGGGTATTTGATTAATTTTTATTAGTCAGAAGAATACTTACAGAGATTTTTTCATCTACCATTATATCTATATTCATACCTACTTTATTTCAGAACTTTTTGAAGCAAATAATTAAAGAGGAGTTTAGAGGTTAGGAAAGGCAAGATAATGAAGAAATCTTAGCATTGTGCATGATATCACACAGTTGTTTCATTCCTAGAATATAGCCTGGGCTCAAAAATCTAGTCAAGTAGAAGAAAGTTCCCAGTTTGGAAAATGGTAGTAAGATATATCTTAACACCTTCTTTGATTTCCTACAGCTCAAGAAATAGATGAATGTCCAGGACCTTGAGTCTTAAGTGGACCTGTGACCTCTGAATGGAAGATTCTGTCTGCAGGTGCTTTAGCCTATAAGAAATTCCTTAAAGTGAAAAGCTCAGAAAGACTACATGGTCAAAGAGATTTACCTGTATTCTATTGCACCCAATACGATTTATTACTTGGTTTGTAAATGTTGATATGCAGATGCCAAGTATTTCTCTGGGGCGTAATTTCCTGAGGTCATGAGCTAAATTAAAGCAATGATAATGATGTATTCTTTTCATCAGTTCTACTTACAGATTCCTTAGAATTGCATCTGGCACACGAAGCAGGAGGAAAAAAAAGTGCATTCCCTGAGGCACACAGCAAACTGTGGTCAATGACTTCTTCCCAAATGGTCCCTTGGTCTCCCAGGCTGATGCAATGCCTTAATTATTCAGAATGTTTGGTGCCAAAACTGTCTCCACACTAACAGGCACTGTTACTTATCAACTCCCCAGTGATAACTTCTAGCAGCAATGCTTTCTTAGCAAGAACTTTGGAGCTGAATCCTGCTATTGAGCTACTGAAAATGATTCCTACTAGCGGTTCCCAGTTATCCAACGTAGTAAAATTTCTCTGAAGACTTTACGTCAGCTGCCGTGTGTGATGTTTCTATATCCAGTGACCTGACCAGTCAAGAATTGTGATTCAGGCCACCCACCAGCCTTTCTTCCCATCTCTGAGTTCATGCCAACTCTTCGCCTTCACACATAGCATCTTCCTGAGATCACTCTTCTCCCCTTCCTGTCATCCAGAGCGTGGGCAGAGCTCAACCTCACACTCAAGACTAGTGATTCCCTTTGAAATTTTCATTGTATACATGTGTGTGTATATATATATATATATATATGGCTTCAGGGAATGTTTTAAATTTGTAGACAATTGTTTATCAAACTTGAGTTTCTTGTAGAAATTTCTAATATAAATGCTCTAAAGTTCAGCTTCAGTCTTGGTATTCAGTCAACATCATTTATCACCTTAGACTTCCGCGTTTGAAAGATCAAAGAGTTGAATGCCTACTTCAGTGTCATTTCAGACATCCCTGACCTTCAGAGATACGACTGCATAGGTTACAATGGTATCCAATCTACATAATGATAAAACCCATTAAAAAAAAAAGCCATTGCCGTCAAGTTGATTCCGACTCATAGCAACCCTATAGGACAGAGTAGAACTGCCCCATAGAGTTTCCAAGGAGCACCTGGCGGATTTGAACTGCCGACCTCTTGGTTAGCAGCCGTAGCGCTTAACCACTGTGCCACCACGGTTTCCACATAATGATAACATCACAAATTAGTCATGGCCTTCTGATTTATTGTCACTATATGAATATTCATTTTCAAATATTGGTGATGATTCTAGATGTAACTAGAATATCCCCTTAAATGTTTTATTTTATTTCACTTTGGTTTTATTTCTAATATCAAACATTAACCAGATTGATATTCCCATAATATCCATAATTATAATACTAACGTTTTCTCCAAAACCAGAATATAAACGTGGAAGTCATAAGTACGGCTGACAGAAAATCAATTCAGGGGCCAGCAAAATGAAATTGCAAATATTTTCCTTCCTTCATTTTTCCTTTTTAACTGGCACCTCATTGCTAACAAATGAAATCCTTTTATTTTTTTTTTTCTATTTCTTCTTGTTTCTGATTAATTAATACATTACCTGATAGGGCTAACATTGCTCTGTAACATTTAACTGTGCATATATATGGGTACACGAACACGAACATGCACAAAACACCCTTAAGGTATGTGAAATATATTATTTAATAATATTTTTACTTTTTGTCTGATTTCTGTTATGGATTGAATTGTACCCCCCAAAATATGCATTAGGACCCTAACCCCTGTACCTGCAGATGTAACCTAATAAAATAAAATCACAGTACATGTAATGTAATGTAATCACTTTCCTTAATGTAATCACCATTCAAAATAGAAACCAGTATGATGTAATCAAATAACCATCTGAGGTCATACCAGTGTAGGGTGGATCCGAAACCTAATCACTTCCGAGTTATATAAAGAGCGGCACAGACACAGAGATACATACCGACACAGGGGGAAGACAGAAGCTATTGGACAACGGAGGCAGTTGAATCTACAAGCCCAGGAACTAAAAGGATTGCTAGCTACTGGAGGTTGAAATTGAGATATAAGGACCTTGCCTTAGAGCCATAACCTGAGTTCAGACTTCTAGCCTCCTAAACTGTAAGAAAATAAATTCTTGTTCTTTAAAGCCACCCACTTGTACTATTTCTGTTAGAACTGCTGTAAGAAACTGAGACAATTTGGATGCTTGTAGAGGATGATGACCATTGGAAGGGGTCTGGATGAACTCTTCCCTTGAGAAATCGAAGAAAGTTTTCCAGGATAAAGTACAAAGAAGGAAGAGGAGGGGGAAAAAAAGTTAGGAAGCAGATACTGAGTCAAGTTGAAAATGCACAGTATTTGGAGGGAAGAAAAATAAGCTCTTCATGGAGCCATTTGGGGATGGTGGATCCTTTAGATACCGTTCTGGTAACCGCTAAAACGATATCCGAAATTGTCTCCTTGGATTACTTCCCATCAGGGCATGCTACAATAGAAACTGACCGAGGGTTTCCAGCCACTGTAATGAGACTGAAGAACTAGCAATGGCCAAGATTTCTATTCTTGCTCTCTGGCATCAGAAGGAAGGTGCTAGCACACTGGACTGCTGTCATGTCAGTGGTATGTGATTAAGTGAACCCATCATGGGTGATATTTAGAATCAGTTTTGTGGGGTACACCATGTACAGAACCACACTTCCAGGCACATGAAGATAAGTGCTTCTCCCACTAGGTCATGGGAATCCTCAATGAAATGTGTTCCCAGTTTAGAGTGGACTTGGTGGAATTTGAAGTCACCATTAGTCTGTTCTTGGTCATTTTGATATTGGCTTTGGAAACTCTAAGCTCAGAGTCTATTGGTTTGAGGAATGGAAGCAAATGCCACTGAATATATATTTGGCCACTTCTACTTGTGCCTCAGCTGTCGAAGGTAACAAAACCAACTGGCTGTCTTAATATAAACTTAATTTATGATTTTAATTAACTTATTTCCATGTACCATTTACTAAAAACATATATTTAAATGTCCACTCAATGGTATATTCCCAACTCCTCCTTCTACATGTTCTGGAAGTTACGTGCCCTGGCCCCATAAACTAGCCCCAGGCCAGGCTGAGTTTATTTTAATTTTAAAAGCCTCAAAGGCTATGAGAAATATCAGAAATTTATCAATAAACATCCTTATCTTTAGGGAAAAAAAAAAACAGTTGATTATAAGGAATAAATCTATACTGTAATAGTTCTGCTTTGAATATGTGTCTATCAGCTTGGGTGCCTGTCCTGGCCTCTGAGATTAGAAATCATCCTTCAAAGAGCAGAGGCTAAGGAGCCAGCCCCATGGTCCTGGAACTGTCACATGCCCTAGGTGAACACTGAAACTGTTTAAGAAGAGTGATTTAACGTTCTGTCCCATAAAAACTGATTGGAACCACATTTACAATTATAGGTACAATAAAGTGCAGGAAGCCTGTTAATCATAGGAAGAGTGTGAAACAAATATTTGAGATAAAATCAGGAATAGATGATGCTCTGGAGACCTGCTCCTGAAGCAGAAGCAACAGCCTTGGCATCTGCCTTGCTACCAGGTTCAAATGGTTTGTAATTTATTTGAAAAGGGCGACATTAATAGACCATGAACAGAACTTGGAGCTGAAGCATACTTCCAGATCTTTTAGATAAAAATAAAGTGACAGAGACTCTAAACCTGAAAGGAAAAGCCAAGAACTTGTTACAATAGGAGTTGATAACACATTTTAAAACAAGATGATTGGAAATTTGGCACTTCTATGGATGAAAATGAAGCCAGTGCTGTAGTAAGTGTGCAGGAACAAAGTCCTCGTGGTCTGTTTATGCAATCAGCCAGTGAAAACTCTATGGATCACCTCTGTCTGGCCCAAAACTGATCAGGGGAATGGCACGTGACCTGGCAGTATTTTGTTCTGTTATGCATGGGGTCACCATGAGTGAAGCGTCAACTCGATAGCAGCTAAAAAAACAACAGTAATAAACAGAGAAAAATCAATACTCAGAACCATTTCCTAAACAGGTACAGGAACAAACTACCCACCCTAATCCCTGCTCAGATTAGGACAACCCGGTTTATGGTAATCTCTAACCAACCTAATCTTTATACTCTCTTCCCACAAGGTGGCGATCAAGTCAAATATTAGGCCAAAATGCTGCTGCTTCAAAATGTAATCTAGAACTAGAGGATTTTGCAGATTTCCCTGTTTCTTCAGAAAATGTTAATGGATTGTGAGAATTTTTAACCAAGCTGTGATACAACTTGTGAGCGTCATTTTAAACTCATGACCGTGAAGGCCTAATGGGCCCTTGATGCTACCAATATATCATACTACATGCCATCAGTCCATTTATTCTCCCTCTGGCCTAAAAGATTATTTCACACCTTTTCCTCTCTTCAAACCCCCAGTACATCCTTCCTTTTCTTCAGTCTCAACCAATGATTATATTTTCTATTTCACAGAGGAAACTTAAAACAGAGAATTTCTACAAACTCACACCATTCTCTCTGCCCACTGTCCAGCATCTGTAACCACATACTTTTCCTCCCTGCCTGTTACCACAGAACTCTGCTCTTCTGTAAACTATCCTTGCTACTATCTGAAGTCAAAACCTCCACTCGTGCACATTTCTCCTTGTCTACTCAACAGTAATTGTCCGATAGTTCTCCCTACCACCTCCTTAGCAGCTGTCGTTCTCTACTCCATCATACCATCACCATAAAGCCATCTCGTTATTTCCCCCATCTTAAAAGTTCCATTCTCTTAACCTTGCTTCTCTGCCAACAACTTTTCCATTTATTTCTTCTTCTTAGTGAAATGCATTGAACTGGTTTTCTTATTTTCTGTTACAAATTCCTTTCTATTCAGTCCATCTTAAACCAACTCCAGGAAGACCTTCCCCACGGCTCCACCTTAACAAAGCTTTCTTGTCAATATTGCCAAGGACCTCCACTTTGCTAAATCCCATGTTCAGGTCTTGACCATCATTTTACTAGATCTATCAGCAATATTGGCAATAGCAGATTACTTTTACTTCCTTGATATACTTTATTCACTCGGTTTCCGATATCACACATTTTCTTGGTTTTCCTTCTGCTTCACATGTCACTCCTCATTCTGCTTTGTGAATTCTGACTTTTTTACTTCACTATTTAAGGCTGTAGAGTACACAAGGGCTCAGTCATTGATCCTAAATTTTTCCTCTGTCAATACATACTGCTTCAGTAAATGCATCCAATCCCATAGTCTTAAAGGTTATTCAAATGCTGAACACTCAAAAATTTATATCTGTATTCCAGACCATGCTCCCTACCTCCACACTTACATACATCTAACTGTGTGTTCAAATCTCCCCTTAGATATCTAAGAATATTATGTTCCCTAATTGAACTACTGGAAGCAGCAGTCAAGACACCAAAACACGCATTGCCTTAGCCAAATCAGCTGCAGGAGATCTCTATAAAGTGTTACAAAGCAAAGATGTCACCTTGAGGACTAAGGTGCCCCTGATGTGAATGCTGGACTATGAATAACGAAGACTGAAGAATTGATGCCTTTGAATTGTGGTGTTGGTGAAGAATATTGAACATACCATGGATTGCCAAAAGAATGAACAAATCTGTCTTGGAAGAAGTACAACTAGAATGTTCTTTAGAAGCAAGGATGGCAAGATTACATCTCACATACTATCAACATGTTATCGGGATGAATCGGTCCCTGGAGAAGGACGTCATTTTTGGTAAAGCAGAGGGTCAGGAAAAAAGAGGAAGACCCTCAACCGGATGGATTGACACAATGGCTGCAACAATTGGCTCAAAAATAGCAATAATTGTGACCATGGCACAGGACTGGGCAGTGTTTCATTCTGTTGTGCATAGGGTTGCTATGAGTTGGAACTGACTCGACAGCACCTAACAACAACAGCAACTGAACTACAAAATGACAAAAGTTCCAATTATTACTGACAATTAGAAGTTGTAGCAGATAAAGATTAAGAGCTTAGGGGCCTCTTTTAATCTTCGGATGACATATCCTGCCTAGCAACTTGGAATATTGACAAGGGCAAGTCAAGTACTTATAATATATCACGTTTAATCCAGGGCATAAAAGAGAATTAAAAGAACATCTAAAGAACAATATCAAAGCTAATAAATAGGAATCTGAGTGAAAGACACCAAGAGCTCGGTAAAGAGGTGCTAAAACAATTACGAGTGAGACACAAGAAAATAAACCGGCAACAGCAAATCTGGAAAGGACAAGACTCTAGGAGACAATGTAAGTCAGTCTGACAGCCTCAGGAGGAAAATCTTGATAGCTTGGGAATGCTTTTAAGGAACCACGTTTCCCTTTCTACTTACATTGTGGGACTACTCATGGGTAACAACTGCGTCAGATAACTTCTTGTGCTTTATAAAGAAATTATTCCAAAGGGGAGGGGAAAAAAAAAGAAAGACAGTATATGCCTCGCTTACTTGACAGTATGGGTTAAGCTTCATATTTAATTAAGAAATGCCATTTTGGCGTCATTTAAATGAGGGGATTAACTAAATTTTGTTGAACATTAACTATGAACCAGACAGTTTGGAAGAAATTTTACAAACGTTAGCTAGTAATTCTTACATCATGATGTAATTACTAACCCCATCTTAAAAAAAAAAAAAAAACCAAACCAAACCAGTTGCTGTCGAGTCCATTCCAGCCCACGTGTGTCCGAGTAGAACGGTGCTCCACAGCAGCTCCGAATCGCTATGACCTTTCAGAAGTAGACTCTCAGGCCTTTCTTCTGAGGCTGCTCTGAGTGGACTCAAACCACCAATCTTTCAGCCAAACACTTAATTGTTTGCTCCACCCAGGCCGTTTAACTTCATTTGGCTTATGAGCAAAATGAGCCCATTTGAGGTTAACTGGATTGCCAAGTCTTTTGGGCAGTGTCTGGACTCTTTCCACAATGCTATTTTGATCCTTTACATGATTCTAAAATGACAAAATGCAGGGATGACCATGGACCATATTATAAAAGTAACCTTTGGTTCTTCCTGTATCATATCTGGGAATTTTTCTTTCCATTAAACTCTCAGTTGACTCTAATCTTTGCAGGTAACCCATCTTCACTTATTTCCTCTTGTCAAAGGGAAAAAACCGTTTAATGATTTTATTCCCACCAAAGTAAATATATTACTTATTTTTAGAAAAGAAGTGCAATTGATAGGATAGCAATCAACTCAAAAGAATAAATAGTGAATGGTAAAATTTGAGATGATATGGCACACAGGTCAATAGAAAACTTTAAGACTCAAGTCACGCCAAGTGGTTGGCTAAGTATATCCTCTGTCCGGTATGAGCTGGAATCAACTCAAAGGCAACGGGTTATGGTATGAGAATAGCTTCCTTGAATAAATACCAGTTCTTCACAGTAACTTGTCCCATATTAGCTGCTCTGGAATATTAATCACGTTATTAAGAAAAAGGACTGTTTGATCAAATAGGTTGAAGACCAAAGAAGAATTGACAACATTGAATTACGGTATTGGCGAAGAATACTGAATATACCACGGACTTCCAAAAGAATGAAAAAATCTGTCTTGGAAGAAGTACAGCCAGAATGTTTCTTAGAAGCAAGGATGAAGACTCTTCGTCTCACTTTCTTTGGACATGTTATCAGGAGGGATCAGTCCCTGGAGAAGGACATCATTCTTGGTAAAGTAGAGTGTCAGCAAAAAAGAGGAAGAGCCTCAACAAAATGGACTGACGCAGTGGCTACAACAATGGGCTCAAGCATAGCAATGATTGTGAGGGTGGTGCAGGCACAGGCAGTGTTTCACTTTGTTGTACATGGTGTCACGGTGAGTTGGAACCAACTCAACGGCACCTATCAACAAAAACAGCATGTGCATTTACTTTTTTTTAACAAACGTCTATTATCTTTCAAGTTCTACATACTGTACCACTCCTGTTGTTGTTAGTTGTCGTCAAGTCAGTTTCAACTCATGTTGACCCAGTATATACAGAGTAAAACTGTTCCATACAGTTTTCAAGGCTGTGACCTTTCAGAAGCAGATCACTGGATCTGTCTTCTGAGGAGCCTCTTGGACGGGTTCAAACAGTCAACCTTTCGACTAGTAGTCTAGCACTTAACCATTTGTACATCCCAGGGATTCATTCTGAAAATCAGAAATACAGAAAGGTCAATTTTTTTTACTAGTTATACTCTAAAAAAAAAAGGTGCAAATAAATAAAAAGCAAATAAAAGCTAAATGAAAGATATAATTTCACATTATGACAAATGTGATAAAGGAAATAAAACAGAATAGCATCATGGAGCTTGAAAATGAATAAGGAAGACCAAAGAGGAAATGATGCCTTTAAATTATCATGTTGGTGAAGAATATTAAAAACACCATGGGCTTCCAGAAGAACAAACAAATCTGTCTTGGAAGAAGTGTAGCCAGAATGCTCCTTAGAAGTGAGATCGTGAGACTTTGTCTTATGTACTTAGGACATGTTATCAGGAGGGACCAGTCACCGGAGAAGAACACCATACTTGGTAAAGCAGAGGGTCAGCAAAAAAGAGACTTTCAGTAAGTCAGACTGACACAGTGGCTGCAACAGTGGGCTCAAATATAGAAACCACTTTGAGAATGATACAGGACCGACCAGTGTTTCTTTCTGTTCACTGTGAGGCAGAACCGAGTCAACAGTGCCTAACAACAACAGTGCAATAGAGAGTAGATGCAAATTTGAATAGCCACTGATGTAACAACTGAGTTAGAATTTGTAAGAATTGACTATAGACACTCATATTACTCTCTCCCCATCTTTCCCCACCAAGAGAAGTTGATTCTAACCTATATTTAAATGGCTCTCACGACCATAGGGTAACTTCAGACCCCATGTCTGATGAGTTAATATCAGACAATTAGTAAAAATGATTTGAGAGCAAAAATAAGCCTGTGGATAATCTGAGGATTAGATTCTGAAAATTGAAAAAAATCATCCTAACTCTGATTACCTGAGAGGGTGTTGAAGATAAAAAAAAGTTAATGCAAATAAAATCATTTTATAGAGTGGAGAAAGAATGAAAATTATAACCCATTTCTCCAAAAATGGTAAAACAGTATTAATTGAAAATGCCATTTCTTAATAAATTTGAAAATAAATAAATAAATAAATCTGGGTACAAATTGACCATAAAAGTGACCTCCCAGGGACAGATATCACTTCTGTGTGGGAGATGGAACCCAGAGGTGGGATATGACTCCGTTTCCTTCCTGTTGCTATATTCTGACTATTTAAAGCTATGGCTGTTCTGTAATTGAGGTACACATCATAGTGCATGAACAAATGACTAAATGGTTAATACTGTGATCTAGGTTTCTGCATGTTGGCCTGGCCTTAGTGATATTCTTCCCCTGAGCACACCCTATTATTAAAGTGGGTGAATGGGAATTCACTGCATTAGGGATTAGCCTCTCTGTCGGTGGAGAACGAGCCCCAGAAGGCTACAACTGAGTGATGTAAGTCTGTGCCTTGTCACAGTTGTTCAGATAGGCCCTTTAGCCTCTTATAACCCAAAGGAAAACATTGTATCCATGATGTACCTTCTGAGAAACTGAACAAAGACAATTTCTACTTTGATCTCAACATAAAATCCACTGGGATTCAAAAAGGGGCCTGAATGATTCAGTAAATTCTCTGCTTGGCTACCTCTTCAGCAAACCTTAATTGGAGAGGATATAAATAAGTCCCTTGGTAAAACAGAATGTATACTTCTTCATTAGGCTCTTAGATACCTACAACTTCTGCTTTAAATCTCTCTTCAAAAGCAATAGAAATCCTAGTTTGACAGATTTGACCAGCGTTTAATGACTGGATGATGTTTTTCCGCTTATATCTTGGGCAGCTTACTTCCACAGTATGAAAATATACTCTGGAATCATTTCACCTGGTTCTTAGGCTCTCTGGAGAAGTTGCTTTATGTGAATGAATCTCAGGTGGGATAAGATCTTGGGTTAGACTTGAAATGATTAGAGTCTTTATTTGTATAACTTTCCACTTTTGACCAATTGTAAAAACTAAATTCTAAGGGTCAACTTTATCTTTTGATTGAGTACTTAATACTTAGGTTTTAATTGTTGCATAGAATTATGGCATAGAAATCACTTTCAAATTATGACAAATTTTAATTGAATTAATTAATTACATATTAATATGTATATATCTTTTGCTTTTAAAGTATGTCAGTAATTCACACTCAAAATCTGTGTGCTTTTTCTGTTAGCAATGTTTATTCTCTGGAATTTGAGTCATGAACTTCAGTTCATACTTAAGGTCTAGCTAGAGTGAGATCAAATTATTTTGCTTGATCTACTTTTTACTCTGAGAAGAAAAATTAAGTGTGTCAATTGGCCTCCATCTTAGAAATGAAAATTTGTAAATAAAATAATATGTGTAGGTTTCCAAAAAAGGAGTAAAGTATCTGGAAATAGTTACTAGGAGATTGTCTGATTTTTTTTTTCCAATTTCTTTTCAATCTTTTTCTCTTGCTGTGTTCTCTCTCTCCCCCTCTCTCTCCTATTTAGCTCTAGCTCTCCCCTGTGAGTGTGTATGTGTGTTTCCTACTCTTTCCATTTATTTTCTTCTTCTATCTCTTTTTTTCTTAGTTCTCAAGGCCATTTCTCTCTTTCCTTCCCTACATATTATTCTTTCTCATCTTAGATTAAGGGTAAAAAAAAAAAAAGTATTAATGTATTCTTTTTCTTAAAAAATTGTGATATTTAGAGAGTAATACTTAAATTTTAGATTGAAGATCTTCATTTAGGAATAAGCTGAATTTTTATATTTCTTTATCAGTAAAACAGAACAACTACTAAATTTTATTATAAGTAGATCTACCCATCGGCACAACAGTGGGAGTGGTGATGGCGATGAAGAAGATGGCAGTGGAGGCAGTAGTAACGATGGCGGTGGTGGCAGTGCTGGTGATGGTACTGGTGTTGGTGATAATGGCAGTAGTTGTGGCAGTGTTGGTGACGACAGTGATGATCACAGTGGTGGTGGTGGTAGCAGGAACAGCTGTGGTAATGCTGGTGGTTTGGTGATAGCGAGGATAGAGGTAATTTAGGAGCATCCTATGGAAACACTGATAAGTTATTATAGATTGCAATATTAAAAATTAAAACATTATTGTCACTTCCATTCTACAAAATTCTACTGCAGTCAATTGCAAACCCACTAATTTGCCATTGGGTTTATGAAAAGAGAAAAAAAAAAAAACTGGGGTGATATATGTACTAAAGAGGCTACTTTAAAGTCCTTTAGGGATAAGAGAAAAATCTAGTTTGATACTCAGAAAGCTTTAGAGATACAAGTCCACCGACTACATAAAACTGACAATCCAACTGCAATCCCTAGAACCATCTAGGTACGTAGGTTTTCAATGGAAATGTTATATAGCCCAGATAGAAATCAGAAAGAACTATCAGCTCCAGACTCCAGCTTCCTGGATTCAAAAACAGACTATATTACTCACTAACTTCATGACCTCAAGGAAGTGAACAAGTCAATATGCTTAATAAATGCTAATTATTATTACGGTTGTTATTTGGGATGAGTAGATCGATTATTGACAAATCTACTTAGACAAAGAATAATTGTTCTTTATCTATGAAATGAGTTTAAATGTTTACTTACTAAAAATTCTTCTGAATTATATTCTGATATACAATGATGCCTCTATAATAACAAAAATAATACAACTGAAAAGTAAGAAATTGACGTAAGGAAGAAAGACAAAAATAAGAGAAAAAAAGGATAGAAAGAAATATATTATTGTTATGGATGACCATTTTGTAAGGAGAATTTACCAATACCTATTCCAAGTGGATCCCTGATGGCACAGTGGATAAGAGCAATGGCTGCTAATCAAAAGGTTAGTAGTTCAAATCCACCAGCTGCCCCTTGGAAGCACTTTGGGGCCATTCTACTCTGTCCTATAGGGTTTCTGAGCCGGAATCAACTCGACGCCAGTGGGTTTGTTTTGGTTGTCCAAGTGTAAGATCTTCATTTCCTGTGATTCTGCAATTCTATTACAAAAACTTATTCTACAGAACTACTTAAATCTATTGCTATATATCTTGATCTGCATCTATATTGTTATAACCTGGCTCACTTGCTGTCTAGTTGATTCCGACTAACAGCAACACTAAAGGACATAGTAGAACTGCCCCACAGGGCTTCCAAGGAGCATCTGATGGATTCGAACTGCCTACCTTTATGGTTAGCAGCCATAGGTCTTAACCACTATGCCACCAGGTTTTCCCTGATATAGTCAGAGATACACACATCAACACAAAACATTCACCATAGCATTGTACTAGCAGAAAATTGGGAATATGATAAATCTCCATATACTGACATGGAATGTTGTCAATAATAAGTCGTTGATTAAAAATTTAATGTACAGTATATTTGCATACATGATGCAATCTATGTATAAATTTATATTATTAAAATGCATTTATAAATACACAAATGCAATATTTCTACATAAAAATGCAGATCTGGAAGGATAAATGACTTTTAGCTAATTACACAGCTAAAAAGTGTTCCAGAAGTCAAAATTAGAACCTGCTCTATGTTAACTCTAAGACCTTAGCTCTCTGTTCTGCCCTGAACCATGTCTCTTATCCCCAGCTCTGGGCCTTTGCTCATGCTTTCCTCTCTGCAGGGAATAGCCTTTGTCTAGCTTTAAAACTTCAATACTTTGTTTTTCTTTCATTTCTTCCATTCTCAATGATTTATTTGTCATTATTTTAAATTTACTAGGCCTGCCCCTTATTTAAGGAAAAGAGCCACATCTGATGCTTCTTTTTATTGCTCAACTTTGCAGCATCTCCTGAGTTTTTAAAATATTTGATGTCTGCTTAAATAATTATGGGATAAGAGGGAACTGGACTGACAAAGAAAAAGAAAAATGTTAACTAAGATTGCCCCTTTCTTATTTGACCAGTCCTTTAAAAAATGTTCCTCACTGAGCCATTGTGGAAAGAGAAAAGGAATATCACAAAAGCAGCTGATGGTTGTAAGTCAGCGCTGAGCTGGAAGTTTGGGGTATGGTTTGGTCCTTGGTTATGGCTGAAGCAAGTCTAGAAATACAAATGTTTACAGACTATACCCGATAACTGTCATCACTGAGTCTGATTGACAGAGGAATAGTAGCCAGTCTCTGATATCAACTCCACTCTCAAGCCTGGAGAAAGGGCTGACACCAGTATTCTCTATTCAGTTCACACTTCCTTGCAGTTTCCTTTTGTTCTATGAAATATCATGAATTGTATTGGTGCTCACTGCATCCTTAGTAATTTATTAGGAACTTTGAGAAATGTGAAGTCCCAGGTGATACAAACAGTTAACGACCTCGGCTGCAAACCCAAAGGTTATAGGTTTGAATCTACCCAGAGGCACCTTGAAAGAAAGGCCTGGCAATCTACTTCTGAAAAATCAACCATAGAAAACCCTACTGCTCACAGTTCTACTCTGACATACGTGGGGTCACCATGAGTCGGAATCTACTCCATGGCATCTGGTCTAGACTGTTTGGCAAGTAACTGTCATTATGCTGAGAACATTATGAATTTCCCCTGAAAATTATTCCGTAAGAGATATGTGAGAAATAAAATTGCCCAACTTCCACTAGAATCCAGAGGTATCTTTTAAAAATATAAGCCTGATTTATAATTTAGGGTATTTACAATGAAGAAATTATAATAGTCTTGCTTTATACTCTCCCTTGGTTTCCCATTGCCCTTAGAAATTCCTTGCCTTGTCCTAGAATTCTCTGGTTTACCCGGTTACTGCCTCTAACTCTCCATACACATCTTGAGCCAAATAATTGAAGACAAATAGTCACTAATTATAAATGCTGTGCTCCTTTTTTAGATTTTCCGACTCTCAGCCAGAGCTCATATCGGTACCTGGTAAATGGGAAACCAAAACAACGTGACTGAATTCATTCTTTTGGGTCTTAGGAAAAACCCAGAGCTGCGGAAAATATTTTCTACTGTATTTGTAATCATGTATGTGACCACCGTGTTGGGAAACCTACTCATTGTGGTAACTATGACTGCAAGTAAGAGTCTGAGTTCACCTTTGTATTTTTTCCTTATTTACTTGTCCCTAACGGATGCCATCTTTTCTTCCGTCATCACCCCCAAGATGATTGTGGATTCCTTCTCTTAGAGTACTACCATCTCCCTTGAAGGCTGCGTGACCCAGCTCTTTGCAGTACATTTCTTTGGTGGGGTGTCGATCATCCTTCTCATTGTGATGGCCTATGACCGCAATGTGGCCATCTGTAAGCCCCTGCACTACATGACTACCACGAGTCCTCGGGTGTGCTGCCTGCTGCTGGGAGGGGTCTGGGTGGGAGGATTTTTGCATGCAATTACACAGCTCCTCTTCATGTACCAAATACCTTTCTGTGGTCCCAATGTCATTGATCACTTTATGTGTGATTTGTTTCAACTGCTGACACTGGCCTGCATGGACAGCCGCATCCTGGGTTCTTGGTCATCCTCAATAGTGGGGTGATGTATGTGACCATCTTTCTTATCCTCATTGTCTCCTACATGATCATCCTCTGCTCCTTGAAGTCTTGTAGCTCTGAAGGGCAACACAAAGCCCTGTGTACCTGTGGCTCCCACCTCACAGTGATCGTCTTGTTCTTTGTGCCATGCATTTTCTTCTAGTAAAGCCTGTGGCCACTTATCCCATAGACAAGGCAATGGCTGTGTCGAATATCATCACACCCATGTTAAATCCCTTAATCTACACCCTGAGGAATGCAGAGGTGAAAAATGTCATGAAGAAACTTTGGATTCAACGAGAGACTTTAGTTGGCAAGTAACTGTCATCATGCCGATAGCATTATGAGTTTCCCAATAAAGAGCGTCATTTTCTCCAAGATGTGTGAGAAATAAAACTGCCCATGTTCCAGAATAATCCAGAGATATCTTTTAAAAATATAAGTCTGATTTATTATTTAGGGTATTTACAATATAGAGATTATGATACTCTTTTCTTTTATACACTTCCTCAGCTTCCTGCTGCCTTTGGAAATTCCTTTCCTTGTTCTAGAGTTTCCTGGTTAATTTGATGACTGCCTCTACCTTCCCAAGCACATTAAGAGCTCCCCATCTCCTCTCCTCAGCCATGTTGGGTTTTTTCACCTGTAGCTAGGCCTATCTAAGCCCTTTCTCACCACAGTGACTTTGCATTTGCTGGGCTCTCTACCTGGAAACAAGCAGTCATATTCTGTCTTACATTGGTATCACTTTCTCTGAGAAGCCTTCCCCAACGACTCTATTAAAAGAATCTTTCACTCCTGCCATTATTTTCTAACTCAACATCTGCTTAATTTCCTTACAGCTATGATCAAAAGTGTAACTACTTTTGTATAGTTATCATTTGACTTCTGTGACTTTCCATCTTCCTCTCTAGATTGAAAGCCTCTGAGGGAAGGATTTTTGTTTTATTGATGCCTGGAACAAAGTTATTTTCAATACCTGTCTGTTGAATGATTATAGAAGATAAACACCTTTCCTTTTCAAAAGAACCAAATTCTGATGATTAGGGAGGCAGTTAATAAGCAATTAAAAATAAACAAAAAAACCCAAAGTGTGATCAGTACAACAGAGTTAATGGGAATGGAGTGCTTTGATTATTTCTGGAAGAGTACATCATAGTGGGTAATCAGAGAAGGATTCTATGAGTAAGTGACATTTCCAGTTGATTTTGAATTTTGTTGAGGTTTCCTTATAAAAAGTGATTAAATGTATTAATTAATAAGATTAATAATAATGACAAGCACCAATAATTGTCAAAAGGAATCATTAGGGGCGGGGGCCAAGATGGCGGACTAGGTGGACGCTACCGCGGATCCCTCTTGCAACAAAGACTCGGAAAAACAAGGGAATCGATCACATACATAACAATCTACGAACTCTGAACAACAAGCACAGACTTAGAGACGGAAAACGAACAAATACGGGCAGACAGCGACTGTTTTCAGAACTAGGAGCCAGCGCACCAGGCAGGTGACCTTCGGAGCTCGATCGGGGGCAGAGCCCAGGGGGGCAGACGGCACAGAAAGGGGGCCCACCCCTTCCCCCCCGAACCCATCCCGGGAGGAAGCCTAGCAGGTTGGCGCGGGCGGCGTAGGGGCGCAGCCGGAGGGAGAAGCACCCGGGAGGCAGTGACTGATCTGGGAGGGGGGACAACAGCGTCCCAGCTGGGGTGCCGTCCCGCCGGGAGTTAGGCGAGAAGCCGACGGGGCGCGAGCGGGTGGGCGGTCAACTATATTTCCCTAAAGTGACCCCAGGGCGGGGCCCACACGTTCGTGCGGGAGGACGCACACCCAGTCCGCGCGTGTGGCACGGCACACCAGAGGGAGAAATCCCCGGAAGTGTCTGGTCTCAAAACAGGGAAAGCAGCATCCCAGACGGGCAGCCATTCCGCTGGGATCTGGGCACGCGCGCGCGCGCGCGGGCAGGGCATGAGCGCGGGGTCCATTTTTATTACCCTGAATTGACCCAGGGGGCGGGACCACCTGGTCGTGCGAGTGACGCCCTCTCAGTTTGCGCGAGAGGTGTGGCACACCGGAAGGAGAAGTCCCCGGGAGGAACTGATTGGTCCCGAAGCGCAGAAAGTAGCGTCCCAGACAGGGTGCCGTCTTGCCGGGGCTTGGGCGCGCGCACGAGCGGGGCGTGAGCGCGGAGTCCATTTTTATTGCCCTGAATTGACCCAGGGGGAGGGCCCACCGGGCCGTGTGGAGGAACTGATTGGTCCCGAAGCGCAGAAAGTAGCGTCCCAGACAGGGTGCCGTCTTGCCGGGGCTTGGGCGCGCGCACGAGCGGGGCGTGAGCACGGAGTCCATTTTTATTGCCCTGAATTGACCCAGGGGGCGGGCCCACCTGGCCGTGCAGGTGACCCCAAACCAGTTCGCGCGAGAGGTGTGGCGCTCTGGAAGGAGAAGTCCCGGGGAGGAAGTGACTGGTTCCCGAACAGGGAAAGCAGCGTCTTAACCCGGAAGTCATCCCGCTGGGATTTGGGCGCGCGCACAGGCGGGGCGTGACCGTGGGACCTAATTATAATCGCCTGAATAGACCCTGGGGGCGGGCCCACCCGTTCGTGCGGGAAACGCCCACCCAGTGCCCACGAGCGGTGCCGCGCACCGGAGGAAGTCCCCAGGAGGAATTGACTGGTTTCCGAGCAAGGAAAGCAGTGTCCTAGCCAGGGACTCGTCCAGCCCGGATTTTGGCGAACGGGGGCGGAGCGTGAACGTGGTGTTCAGCTCTATATTCTGTGGTGCTACACTCCTAGCTCTCAGATCCCTCCCCCACCCTCCCCAGGCGACCCCATTAACATCCGAATACCCGGAGCCAGAGACAGAATTCAGATAGGGATCTGACTGCATTTTTTTTTAGCTGACTACTTGCAAAATCTAGTTTCCCAGTGATGGCTCGGAGACAGCAGTCCATATCAAACCACATAAAGAAACAGACCATGACAGCTTCTCCAACCCCCCAAACAAAAGAATCAAAATCTTTCCCAAATGAAGATACAATCCTGGAATTATCAGATACAGAATATAAAAAACTAATTTACAGAATGCTTAAAGATATCACAAATGAAATTAGGATAAATGCAGAAAAAGCCAAGGAACACACTGATAAAACTGTTGAAGAACTCAAAAAGATTATTCAAGAACATAGTGGAAAAATCAACAAGTTGCAAGAATCCATAGAGAGACAGCATGTAGAAATCCAAAAGATTAACAATAAAATTACAGAATTAGACAACGCAATAGAAAGTCAGAGGAGCAGACTCGAGCAATTAGAATGTAGACTGGGACTTCTGGAGGACCAGGGAAACAACACCAACATAGCTGAAAAAAAATCAGATAAAAGAATTAAAAAAAATGAAGAAACCCTAAGAATCATGTGGGACTCTATCAAGAAGGATAACTTGCGAGTAATTGGAGTCCCAGAACAGGGAGGGGGGACAGAAAACACAGAGAAAATAGTTGAAGAACTCCTGACACAAAACTTCCCTGACATCATGAAAGAAGAAAGGATACCTATCCAAGATGCTCATCGAACCCCATTTAAGATTGATCCAAAAAGAAAAACACCAAGACATATCATCATCAAACTTGCCAAAACCAAAGACAAACAGAAAATTTTAAAAGCAGCCAGGGAGAAAAGAAAGGTTTCCTTCAAGGGAGAATCAATAAGAATAAGTTCAGACTACTCAGCAGAAACCATGCAGGCAAGAAGGGAATGGGACGACATATACAGAGCACTGAAGGAGAAAAACTGCCAACCAAGGATCATATATCCAGCAAAACTCTCTCTGAAATATGAAGGTGAAATTAAGATATTTACAGATAAACACAAGTTTAGAGAATTTGCAAAAACTAAATCAAGACTGCAAGAAATGCTAAAGGAGATTGTTTGGCCGGATGACCAATAATATCAGGTACCAGCACAATACAAGGTCACAAAACAGAACGTCCTGATATCAACGCAACTCAAACAGGGAAAGCACAAAAACAAACAAATTAAGACTAATTCTAAAAAATAAATAAATAAACAAAATAATACACACAACAGGAAATCATGGAAATCAATAGATAAACGATCAAAATAATCAAAAAGAGGGACTAAATATAGGAGGCATTGAACTGCCAGATGGAGAGTGATACAAGGCGAAATAGAAGGATACAAGTTAGGTTTTTACTTAGAAAAATAGGGGTAAATAAAAAGGTAACCACAAAAAGGAATATCAATCCCATAACTCAAGAAAAAAGCCAAGAAAAACGTAACGACTCAATAAACACAAAGTTAAACATTATGAAAATGAGGATCTCACAAGCTACTAAGAAAAACGTCTCAGCACAAAAAAGCATGTGGAAAAATGAAATGGCCAACAACACACATGAAAAGGCATCAAAATGACAGCACTAAAAACTTACTTATCTATAATTACGCTGAATGTAAATGGACTAAATGCACCAATAAAGAGACAGAGAGTCACGGACTGGATAAAAAAACACGATCCATCTATATGCTGCCTACAAGAGACACACCTTAGACTTAGAGACACAAACAAACTAAAACTCAAAGGATGGAAAAAAATATATCAAGCAAACAATAAGCAAAAAAGAAGAGGAGTAGCAATATTAATTTCTGACAAAATAGACTTTAGACTTAAATCCGCCACAAAGGATAAAGAAGGACACTATATAATGATAAAAGGGACAATTGATCAGGAAGACATAACCATATTAAATATTTACGCACCTAATGACAGGGCTGCAAGATACATAAATCAAATTTTAACAGAATTGAAAAGTGAGATAGACACCTCCACATATATAGTTGGAGACTTCAACACACCACTTTCGGAGAAGGACAGAACATCCAGTAAGAAGCTCAATAGAGACACGGAAGACCTACTTACAACAATCAACCAACTTGACCTCATTGACTTATACAGAACTCTCCACCCAACTGCTGCAAAATATACTTTTTTTTCTAGCGCACATGGAACATTCTCTAGAATAGACCACATATTAGGGCATAAAACAAATCTTTCCAGAATCCAAAACATCGAAATATTACAAAGCATCTTCTCAGACCACAAGGCAATGAAGCTAGAAATCAATAACAGAAAAACTAGGGAAAAGAAATCAAATACTTGGAAAATGAACAATACCCTCCTGAAAAAAGACTGGGTTATAGAAGACATCAAGGAGGGAATAAGGAAATTCTTAGAAAGCAACGAGAATGAAAATACTTCCTATCAAAACCTCTGGGACACAGCAAAAGCAGTGCTCAGAGGCCAATTTATATCGATAAATGCACACATACAAAAAGAAGAAAGAGACAAAATCAGAGAACTGTCCCGACAACTTGAGCAAATAGAAAGTGAGCAACAAAAGAATCCATCAGGCACCCGAAGAAAACAAATAATAAAAATTAGAGCTGAACTAAATGAATTAGAGAACAGAAAAACAATTGAAAGAATTAACAAAGCCAAAAGCTGGTTCTTTGAAAAAATTAACAAAATTGATAAACCATTGGCTAGACTGACTAAAGAAAAACAGGAAAGGAAACAAATAACCCGAATAAGAAACGAGAAGGACCACATCACAACAGAACCAAACGAAATCAAAAGAATCATATCAGATTACTACATAAAATTGTACTCTAACAAATTTGAAAACCTAGAAGAAATGGATAAATTCTTGGAACAATACTACTTACCTAAACTAACACATTCAGAAGTAGAACAACTAAATAGACCCATAACAAAAAAAGAGATTGAAACAGTAATCAAAAAACTCCCAACAAAAAAAAGTCCTGGCCCAGATGGCTTCACTGCAGAGTTCTACCAAACCTTCAGGGATGACTTAACACCATTACTATTGAAGGTATTTCAAAGTACAGAAAAAGACGGAATACTACCCAACTCATTCTATGAAGCTACCATCTCCCTGATACCAAAACCAGGTAAAGACATTACAAAAAAAGAAAATTTTAGACCTATATCCCTCATGAACATAGATGCAAAAATCCTTAATAAAATTCTAGCCAATAGAATCCAACAACACATCAAAAAAATAATTCACCCTGATCAAGTGGGATTTATACCAGGTATGCAAGGCTGGTTTAATATCAGAAAAACCATTAATGTAATCCATCACATAAATAAAACAAAAGACAAAAACCACATGATCTTATCAATTGATGCAGAAAAGGCATTTGACAAAGTCCAACACCCATTTATGATAAAAACTCTCACCAAAATAGGAATTGAAGGAAAATTCCTCAACATAATAAAGGGCATATATGCAAAGCCGACGGCCAATATCACTCTAAATGGAGAGAACCTGAAAGCATTTCCCTTGAGAACGGGAACCAGACAAGGATGCCCTTTATCACCACTCTTATTCAACATCATACTTGAAGTCCTAGCCAGAGCAATTAGGCTAGACAAAGAAATAAAGGGTATCCAGATTGGTAAGGAGGAAGTAAAGCTATCACTATTTGCAGATGACATGATCGTATACATGGAAAACCCTAAGAAATCCTCCAGAAAACTACTGAAACTAATAGAAGAGTTTGGAAGAGTCTCAGGATATAAAATAAACATACAAAAATCACTTGGATTCCTCTACATCAACAAAAAGAACACCGAAGAGGAAATAACCAAATCAATACCATTCACAGTAGCCCCCAAGAAGATAAAATACTTAGGAATAAATCTTACCAAGGATGTAAAAGACTTATACAAAGAAAACTATAAAACTCTGCTACAAGAAATTCAAAAGGACACACTTAAATGGAAAAACATACCCTGCTCATGGATAGGAAGACTTAACATAGTAAAAATGTCTATTCTACCAAAAGCCATTTATACATACAACGCACTTCCAATCCAAATACCAATGTCATACTTTAAGGGAATAGAGAAACAAATCACTAATTTCATATGGAAAGGAAAGAACCCCCGGATAAGCAAAACATTACTGAAAAAGAAGAAGAAAGTGGGAGGCCTCACCCTACCTGATTTCAGAACCTATTATATAGCTACAGTAGTCAAAACAGCCTGGTACTGGTACAACAACAGGCACATAGACCAATGGAACAGAATTGAGAATCCAGATATAAATCCATCCATTTATGAGCAGCTGATATTTGACAAAGGACCAGTGTCAGTCAATTGGGGAAATAATAGTCTTTTTAACAAATGGTGCTGGCATACCTGGATATCCATTTGCAAAAGAATGAAACAGGACCCATACCTCACACCATGCACAAAAACTAACTCCAAGTGGATCAAAGACCTAAACATAAAGACTAAAACGATAAAAATCATGGAAGAAAAAATAGGATCTACCCTAGGAGCCCTAATACAGGGCATAAACAGAATACAAAACATTGCCAAAAATGATGAAGAGAAACCAGATAACTGGGAGCTCCTAAAAATCAAACACCTATGCTCATCTAAAGACTTCACCAAAAGAGTAAAAAGACCACCTACAGACTGGGAAAGAATATTCAGCTATGACATCTCAGACCAGCGCCTGATCTCTAAAATCTACATGATTCTGTCAAAACTCAACCACAAAAAGACAAACAACCCAATCAAGAAGTGGGCAAAGGATATGAACACACATTTCACTAAGGAAGATATTCAGGCAGCCAACAGATACATGAGAAAATGCTCTCGATCATTAGTCATTAGAGAAATGCAAATTAAAACTACGATGAGATTCCATCTGACACCAACTAGACTGGCATTAATTCAAAAAACACAAAATAATAAATGTTGGAGAGGCTGCTGAGAGACTGGAACTCTCATACACTGCTGGTGGGGTTGTAAAATGGTACAACCACTTTGGAAATCCATCTGGCGTTATCTTAAACAGTTAGAAATAGAACTACCATACAACCCAGAAATCCCACTCCTCGGAATATACCCTAAAAATACAAGACCCTTCGCACAAACAGATATATGCACACCCATGTTTATTGCAGCTCTGTTTACAATAGCAAAAAGCTGGAAGCAACCAAGATGTCCATCAACGGACGAATGGGTAAATAAATTGTGGTATATTCACACAATGGAATACTACGCATCGATAAAGAACAGTGACGAATCTCTGAAACACTTCATAACATGGAGGAATCTGGAAGGCATTATGCTGAGCGAAATGAGTCAGTTGCAAAAGGACAAATATTGTATAAGACCACTATTATAAGATCTTGAGAAATAGAAAAAACGGAAAAGAACACATACTTTTGTGGTTACAAAGGGGGGAGGGAGGGAGGGAGGGAGGGAGAGGGCTTTTTATTGATCAATCTGTAGATGGGAACTGCTTTGGGTGAAGGGAAAGACAACACTCAAAACATGGAAGGTCAGCCTAACTGGACAGGATTAAAAGTAAAGAGGTTTCCGAGATAAAATGAAAGCTTCAAAGGATAGCGAAGCAGGGGCTGGGGTCTGGGGAACTTGGTTTGAGAGGACTTCTAAATCAATGGGCAAAACAATTCTATTATGAAAACACTCTGCATCCCACTTTGAATTGTGGCACCTGGGGTCCTAAATGCCAACAAGCAGCCATCTAAAATACATTAATTGGTCTCAACCCACCGGGAGCAAAGGCAAAGGAAGAACACCAAGGTCACACGACAACTAAGAACCCAAGAGACAGAAAGGGCCACTTGAACCAGAGACCTACAATATCCTGAGACCAGAAGAACTAGTTGGTGCCCGGCCACAATCGATGTCTGCCCTGTCAGGGAACACAACAGACAACTCCTGAGGGAGCAGGAGACCAATGGGATGCAGACCCCAAATTCTCATTAAAAGACCACACCTAATGGTATGATTGCGACTAGAGGAATCCCAGAGACAATGCTCCCCAGAACTTCTGATGGCACAGGACAGGAACCATCCCCGAAGACAAATCATCAGGCATGAAAAGGACTGGTCAGTGGGAGGGAGAGAGATACTGATGAAGAGTGAGCTAATTAAATCAGGTGGACACTGGAGAGTGTGTTGGCAACTCTTGACTGGAGGGGGGATGGGAAGATAGAGAGAGAGGGAAGAAGGTAAAATTGGCACGAAACGAGAGACTGTAAGGGCTGACTCAATAGGGGGAGAGCAAGTGGGAGAAGGGAGTAAGATGTATGTAAACCTACATGTGACAGACTGATTGGAATGGTAAATGTTCACTTGAAGCTTAATAAAAATTAAAAAAAAAAAAGGAATCATTAGGAAATATCCCTGTGAGTTGTACTAGGATAGATTCTACGGAGAGAAAATACATAGAACAACTCTAAGGTAGGCATTTTCGAGGAACTATAAAAGAGTAAAGTGGCTGGAACATAGTTATTAAAGTAAAGAGCAGCAAGAAATGTAGCCAGAAATGTAGGCAGGGGTCAGATTGTGTAGTGCTAATATATCTAAGTCCTGGCCTTCTCTGAAGCCCCAAAGAGCAAGAATTTTATTATTACCTGTTCAAAATGACTCAAAGCCAAAAATTCTTTTAGAATCTCATATTAACTCTAACTTTTTTTTAAAATTGTGGTTTAGATGAAGGTTTACAGAGCAGATTAGTTCCTCATTAAACAATTAATACACGTATTGTTTTGTGACGTGATTGCCAACCACACTACATGTCAACCCTCTCCCTTTCTTGACCTTGAATTTCACATTACCAGGTTTCCTGTTCCCTCTTGTCTTCTCATTCTTGTCCCTGGGCTGGTGTACCCATTTAGTCTTGTTTTGTTTTATGGGCCTGTCTAATCTTTGGCTAGAGGGTGAACCCCAGGAGTGACTTCAGTACTGAGTTAAAAGGGTGTCTAGGGGCCATACTCTTGGGGTTTCTCCAGTCTCTGTCAGACTAAGTTGGCTTTTTTTTTTTTTTTTTGAGTTTGAATTTTATTCTGTGTTTTTCTCTTACTCTGTCTGGGACTCTACTGTGATCCCTGTCAGAGCAGTTGGTGGTGGTAGCAGGGCACCACCTGGTTGTGTTGGATTCACTCTGGTGGAGGCTGTGGTGGTTGTAGTCCATTAGTCCTTTGGACCAATCTTTCCCTTGTGTCTTTGGTTTTCTCCATTCTCCCTTGCTCCAGATGGGGTGGGACAAGTGGAGTATTTTAGATGGCTGCTCACAAGCTTTTATGACTTCAGACTCTACTCACCAAAGTAGGGTGTAGAATATTTTCTTTATAAACTATGTTATGGCAATTGAGCTAGATGTCCCCCAAGACCAAGGTTCCTAGTCTTCAGCCCAGTAATTTGGTCCCTCAGGGAGTTTGAATGCATCTATGAAGCTTCCATGACCCTGCCTTGGGCAAGTTGTCCTGGCTCCCCAGTATTGTGTACTGTCTTAATCTTTCACTAAAGTTACCACTATTCTATTGTCTGGCTAGTGTTTTTTCCTCCCCTCTCCTCCCCTCTGTCATAACCATCAAAGATGGTTTCTTTCTGTGTATAAACCTTTTCATGAGTTTTTATAATAGAGGTTTCATACAGTATTTGTCCTTTTGTGATTGGCTTATTTCACTCAGCATAATGTCCTCCAGATTTATTCATGTTGGGAAATGTTTCACAGATTCATCATTGTTCTTTATTATTATGTAGTATTTCATTTTGTGTGTATACAATAGTTTGTTTATCCATTCATCTATTTGATCCTAACTTATGTGCTATAGTTATTGAGCAATATGATGTGAAAAGCTTTTGTAGTTACCTTTTATTTTGTCCTTTAATTTTTAATTGTAGAATAAACTTCACAATACTTTCTTAAAATATTTCAAAGTACCCACATTGACTTTAGGTTTATTCATTTTTCAACTTACCATCAATATAGAAGAGAAATGCCACCATAGTATGGTTATTTGGGCCTTTGTAAAAACCTTCCAGAAAAACCAAACCCATTGCTGTCGAATCGATTCCAACACATAATTGACCCTATAGGACAGGGTAGAACTGCTGTATATGGTTCCCATGGAGTACCTGTTGGATTTGAACTGCTGAACTTTTGGTTAGCAGCCATAAACATTATGCAACCAGGGTATCCTGTAAAAACCTTAAGAGAGTCTGTATTATAATCATATTATGTGAATACTGAGAGGGATTTAGCTTGTGGTCCTAAACTTCATATATGTATAATATGTGAGGTTTAATAATGCTAGGTTTAATTCCATGTTTGTAATTGTTTGGAGCCCTGGTGGCACAGTGGTTCAGGTTCGGCTGCTAACCAAAATGTTGGCAGTTCAAACCTACCAGCTGCTCCCTGACTACGTCTTATTATAATATAGGTTCACCTGCCAGTTATTCGATATATTTTCAATAAGTAATTAAAATTGTTGTTGTCGTTAGGTGCCATCAAGTTGGTTCCACCACATAGCCATTCTATGTTCAACAGAACAAAACACTGCCCAGCCCTATGCCGTCTTCATAATTGTTATGTTTGAGCCCATTGCTGCAGCCACTGTGTCAGTCCAGCTCCTTAAGCGTCTTCCTTTTTTTTTCTCTGACCCTCTACCAAGCATGATGTCCTTCTTCAAGGACAGGTCCCTCCTGATAACATGTCCAAAGCATGTGAGAGGAAGCCTCGCCATCCTTGCTTCTAAGAAGCATTCTGGCTGTACTTCTTCCAAGACAGATTTGTTCCTTCTTGTGGCAGTATATTCAATATTTTTTGCCAAAACCGTAGTTAAAAAGCATCAATTCTTCTTTGGTCTTCCATAGTCATTGTCCAGCTTTCACATGCGTATGAGGCAACTGAAAATGCCACGGCTTGGATCAGGTGTACCTTAGTTCCCAAAGTGACATCTTTAATGAAGATTAGTTCTCATCTCATTAAATGGGGTGCTTGTCTTTCTCATTAAATACATTTTAGTAGGTAAGGACTAGCAATTACAAATATATATATATGTGTATACGTATATAAATATATATACATGAGTCCAAATCGACTCGACAGCACTGGCTATGTGTGTGTGTGTGTATATATATATATATATATATATGGAAGCCCTGGTGGAGTAGTGGTTAAGTACTTCGGCTGCTAACCAAAAGGTCAGCAGTTCAAATCCACCAGGCTCTCCTTGGAAACTCTATGGGGCAGTTCTACTCTGCCCTGTAGGGTCACTATGAGTCAGAATCGACTCGATGGCAGCAGGTTTTATATATATATAGTAAAATCATTTCCAAGATGCCAAAGTGGGATTTGGTAGATCTTAGTCTGGATTATGATCAAAACACAGCAAACTAAAAGTAAAATTGAAATTCTTTAACTTGATGAAAGGGTTTCTTCCATAAAACTAAAAAAAAAATGTCAAATTTAGCTGTGAAAGAGGTTCATTAAATTCAGTAACAAGACAAAGCAATCTTTTATTAGTGCGGTCAAACAGTTAAGTGCTTGACTGATAACTGAGAGGGCGATGGTTTGAATCTAACCAGAGGTACTTTGGAAGAAAGTCCTGACAACCTACTTTCTAAAGGTCATTGCCACTGAAAATCCTATGAAGCAAGTTCTACTCTGACACACAGGGCCTTTGTGAGTTGGAATCAACTCGATGGAAACTTTTTTTTCTTTCAATTATTATTACTATACATTGTACTGAGGGCCCTAATGCAGAGATCCTAACCTCAAAACCTACAGCGTCCAGTTGAATAAATAAACGAGCAACACCAGCTTCTGTGGAGACTTTTAAGGGGTCATAGGAATATGGCTTTAGAGATGGAGTGAATTTTATCCTCCTTAAGGGTCGTCCATTACTAGCTCTGATCCATTGTTGCCTTATGGGAGTGTATGTACAATTTGCCAAACACTCAGATTTTCAGGAGAAGTATGGTATCCATATTTTTATGTGCATTTTATTGATTTGAATATGTTGATAACCAATTAAGTTTCTTTAAAACGCTCTGCTGAGCAACAATCTTTGGATCAAATAAATTCTTTCAGGGGAATTCTGTCCATGGGCTGTCACTTTGGAAACTCTGTGTTAACCAACAAAATAATGGCAAAAAGAAATAAGGTAATCAAAACTGAAAATGAAGAGGCACAGTTCATTATTTGTTAACATGTTCATCTTTTTAGAAAAACTGAGAGGGCCAATGACAAGTTTTAAGGTTTATTAAAAGTGTAGCTGAAAATCAACATAACATTTTCAAATAAAATTGCAATAAATATTTAGAAAATAAAATAAGTCACAATACAACTAAAAACTATATAAAGAACATAAAAATGTGTGAAACCATCATCAAGTATACTAAACATCTTCCTAAAGGAAAGCTGAATAAAGTGAGATATAGAAATTTAATTTTCTTAAATATAGTACTTAATCCTTTCAGACAGAGCAGAGAAACTGGACTTCCCTATTTCTTTACTAAAACTGGAAAAAAAAAATGAAACAATTGTTTCCAAAATTGGAAAAAAAGCAGTATAGAACTAGAGTCCCTTAGGGAAGGGAAACAAAACAGGTGAGCCCTAGGATAGATGCAAAAGTCCTGGATGGTACAAACAATTTGTGCTAAACTACGAACCTAAAGGCTGGTAGTCCAAACCCACCCAACAGTGCTATGGAAGAAAGGACTGGCCATCTACTTCTGTAGAGATTAAAACCAAAAAAAAAAAAAAAAAAACCAAACCCAGTGCGGTCGAGTCAATTCTGACTCATAGCGACCCTATGGGACAGAGTAGAACCGCCCCATAGAGTTTCCAAGGAGAGCCTGGTGGATTCGAACTGCTGACCCTTTGGTTAGCAGCCTTAGCACTTACCCGCTACGACAACAGGGTTTCCCTCTAGAGATTACAGTCAAGAAAATCCTATGAAGCAATTCTACTCTGTAACACGTGGGTTTGTCATGGGTCAAAAGTGATTCCATGGCAGCAGGTTTAAGTGTTGTTTTGTTTTGTTTTAAGATAACTGCAGGCTTCTGGTAGAAGCTCTTTCTGATCTACATTTCTCATTGGGATGAGGAAACAGAGGTCGGAGTTCAGAGTGGCTGAAGAGGCTGCAATCTGAGCGGCCGAACCCTGGAGAGGAAGGAGCTATGCAGAGAACAAAGATCCAAAAATCTGCACAAGGGGCCTGAGCAATCTGAGCCTGTTGCTGAATGCTAATACTAAACTGTGCGTGTATGTGGTGAAACTTCACAAGACAGTGTGAATCTTGTACCTGGATACACAAAAAATGGACATTTAAGTGATATCAAAATCTGCCATATTGGTTATATGCAAATGCCAGATCTTAACTTGTTTAAGAATGAGTAAAATAATATATATATATATATATACACATGTATAAAAAAATATATATATAATATTCCTTGGACTATGGAATTCTGCATTATAAAACAAATGGAAAACGTTTTAAAGAATAGATAAATCAACAGCATGGATATGAAAAAGACTTTCTTGGTGAAATAGAAATATGGGACTCCGTATGCCTTGTATACTCAAATTTAAAAGACATGTACTTTTAATGAAATAAATAAAGAATGAAAAATTAACATACAGGATGGCGGAAACTGAAAATGGCTTCCCTCACCATATAAATAACCACAAGGGATTTTCTAATAGCTGTCTTGGATCTTTTATGAGGTCACCTGTGATTTCTATACATATATATATATATAAATTTTTTTTTTTACCTGTGCCTGGGGTCTTGCCCAATCTGAGACTGATTTCCAAGGCTTCTTTTCTTCCCCTTAATCTTATGCTTGTGATGGTTACCCTTTCCCCTTTAGCCTTCCTCAAGTCAGTCCTTTTCCCTCACTACTGGAGCTCCGTAATCAGATCTAAGAGCTATAATTCATTTTGCAGTTTTTCCTGTTTACAGGTAAATTTTAACTACACAAACCTTTGTCCATAAAGCGTACCTTTCACAAGTGTGCACACAAATTGTTTCTCAAATTCAAGTAACGTACAAGCCCTTCCTAAGGGGAAATCAGTTCTTTTGAATTCCAGCAATGATACAAATCATGATTTCACATTTCTAATGTAACAAGGTGGTGAGGCTGACATTTTGGCTAGACACAATGCATGAAATTACAAAGTGTGTTCCAGACCACACCATGCCTGTTTCCATAGTGAAGGCAATGAATGACAAAGATCAGAATCCTCACAACTAGATAAAGGGTATGGAACCTGGTCAGTGTAAAGTGGGCAAGTGGTTGGTGAGAACTGCTTTGGAGCATTCCCTGTAGAGAATCCTCTTGCCCCATTATGGGAGTAGAGAGAGGTATGCCAGCCTCTCACATCGGTACCCATTTTTCTGATGTTTCTGTGGAGGGACTTGTTTCGAGTTGCCTACTCTGCTGTTTGGCTGACAGCACCTCCTACTTTAATTTTTAATTGTCTCTCATCCAGAGGTCATAGCTAACTGTTCCAGTCAAGTACCTTAAAATTTGTGTGTGTATTTGTGTGTGTGTGTGTGTGTGTGCATTTGCACATACGTGTGTACATGCGTGCTGGAAGGGTGCTTCTAGAGAGTGTTATTCTGACAAGCTAGCATATGGTCCTCCACATTGGTGGCTGCAGGGACTGAGATCAGAAAAATCTGGCAGAAAGAGAGACTTAGTGGTATCAGTGTAGGATTGCCCAGTGAGGAAGGCTCAGCTACAGATGTCCAAGGTATCATCTTCTAGGAACATCCTATCAAATGCTCATACTGGCAAAATGACAACCTGGATTCTGCAAGTTTCTTACGTACTGGCTCATGTTGACCAAATTCATATGGTACTAGAAAAAAAATTATAAAAGGAATTTGGTTGACACACAGTGCATTTCTCTCAGGAGAAAAATTTCTACAAGAAATTACCAAGTAAAAATGGTCAGATGTTGATAGAATTCAAGTATGGATCATTATATGTTGTTCACAGTGGTTGTGAGCTTTTAAGTACTCATAGTGTAATACAATCCTCTCAGAATATTAACTGTGTGCACAATGAATCAATAACACGTTGATGTATGTTGATTGTTGTTTCCCGTTAGGATTGTTTTCCTGTTAGATGTATTTCACCTTTCTTGTCCAAAAACTAAGATGTTGAGGAATTGTAAATTAAATACACCATATTTATCAACTGAAGTCATAATTTGCTACACCATAACTTTTTCATGGCATTTTTCACTTCTGCATTTTTTTTTTTTTATTTATCAACTGAAGTCATAATTTGCTACACCATAACTTTTTCATGGCATTTTTCACTTCTGCATTCCTCAGTGTATAGATCAGAGGGTTGAGCAAGGGTGTCCCAATTGTATAAAACACAGCCACCATCTTGTCCACTGGAAATGTAGTTGGTGGGCATGTGTCTATGAATGTACATGGACCAAAAAATATGACAACCACAATGAAATGGGAGGTACAGGTAGAAAGAGCTTTTTGCCTTCCTTCTGCACTGTGGTTTCTCAGAGAGTATAAAATGACAACATAGGATATAAGCAAAAGCATGAAACTCACCATGCATATGGCCCCACTATTGGAAACAACTAGCAAATTTATCACATAAGTGTCCATGCAGGCAAGTTTCAACAAGGGCTGCAAGTCACAGAAATAGTGATCAATCACATTGGGGCCACAGAAGGGCAATTTCAAAGCCAAGAAAATCTGTGCTGAAGAATGGATACAAGATCCCACCCAGGCCAGAATCACCAGCATGACACAGACACGCCTGCTCATGATGGTTGTGTATCGCAGAGGTTTACAAATGGCCGCATAGCGATCAAAAGCCATGAGGATGAGCACAAATATCTCCATACACCCAAAGAAATGGACTGCAAAGACCTGAGTCATGCACTCATGGTAGGAAATAGTCTTCTCCTGAAACAGAGCATCCATAATCAATTTGGTTGCCGTAGTTGTAGAAAAGCAGGCATCAGCAAAGGACAGGTAGAATAGGAAGAAGTACATGGGACTCACCACAATGAGAGAGTTCCCCAGCAGAGTCAAAAGGTAAGGAATCAAGAAGATCCCAGATATTGCTTTCTGCTGTTCAGCATCCTGCGTCAACCCAAACAGAATGAATTCAGTCACACTGTTATTCATCGCCATGTCAGTGGCTGTATGTGTGATGAAGCTGACAAAGGTTTAATCTGCAGAGAGAAGAAAAAAGTGATATTTTGGGAAGATCATTTGGCTAAACTCTGAATTTGTTTGTTCTGTTCCATGTTTTGTTATCTTCAATTGCCTTTGGTGTGCACCAAAATTCCCCAGGAATCTGTGTAAATCTACAGATGCACAGGCCTCTCCCAGATTTATCTATTGATTCTGAAACTGACTGATTTGCCCAACACTTTTGTATTTTGCAAATAAAGTAAAATACATGTATGTATATATATATCCTTCAGAAACTTTGATTTTTACCAAGATTGAGAACTGCAGAACTTGTTTTGTCTTTCCCTGGACAAGTGACTTAACTGCTTTGAAACTTGGTCTTCTTGTGAAAAATGAAGTACCAATATCTGCCCTACCTTATTCTGAGTTATCATGAGAATTTGAAGAAGGGTCTACACTCACACATATACAAGTATATACGTTTCATACATTACGCATCTTATCTACGTGCTTTGAAAAATACATTCAAATATAACTGAGCAATAATATTGCTGAAGAATTTCTTTTAAAGAACATATTTTCCGTTCTGTTGGCTCATTTTTGTGTCTACTATCCCTGGCCATTTAGAATCTTGAGTGGAATATGCTTTAAAACGGATCTATTTTGACAACCTATCATCTATGCCTCTCATGGTCAAGATGCGAGCTTCACTGATGTTCATGACATAACAAATGGCTGGATAATGCATGTCTTAGTTATCTAGTGCTGCTATGACAGAGTTACCAGAAATGGGTGTCTTTAACAAACAGAAATGGATTTTATCACAGTTTAGGGGGCTAGAAGTCTGAATTCAAGGTGCTGGCCCTAGAAGAAGGTTTTCTCTCTCAGTCAGCTCAGAGGAAGGTCCTTGTCTCTTTGCACTTCTGCTCCTGAGTGATCATGTGGCTTGGCATCTTTCTTCCCCTATCTCTGCTTCTAGCTTTCTTGTTTAATCTCGTTTATTTATATTTCAAAAAAGATTGACTCAAGACACAACCAACACTAATTCTGTCTCATTAACACAACAAAGACAACTCATGCGCAAATGGGATTATAACCACAGGAATAGAAGCTAGGATTTACAACACATATTTACAATCCACAGCTATGCTTTTGGTTGGCATAATGGAGGGAAACTACTCTTTATCTTTCTTTTGAACTTATCCCCTTAACTTAGCTTCAACATAGAATATTGCACTTCTCTACCTATGAATTTGACTTGCATATAACTTCTAATATTCCAATAACTTAAGTATTGTTTTTACTCATATATATCCTTCTTTATCCTGAATTCCCCAGAATACTTCTTCTAAAAACTTTATTTGGCGACCACTAATAAAGTAAGGCACTATGCAACACATATTAGAAGAGAAGAAACCATATACAGAGAGAAAAGCACAGATTTTTTTCAAGGATAGATTGAGCAGTGAAGAACTCAAAATTATGTAAGAAGTAAGCTATAACTTTAAGTGGAGAGATCCATATTCCAAACCATGTTCTATCAGATGCAAACATTCAAAGCTTAGAACTGAGAGATATGTCAGCACAGTGATCAATACATAGAGTCTGAAGCCACGTTGCCTAGTTTCAAACCTTGCCTCACTCTTCATCAGAGGTGTGACACTTAACAAGTTCCTTGATATCTCTGTGATTTACTTTCTTCATCTGTAAAACACAAATAATAAAATAATATACTCTTAAACGTTGCTATGAAGATTAAAAAATTTGATGCTTAACTATTAGATGCGAGTACGCAGTACCCAAGATAAGAGCGGTTATTTTCATTATGATTATCACTATTGGATTTAAAAGAGATATTCTTAATTTTTCAAAAACATTAATTAAAATTTTTTATCTACCCATAATAAAGCTGTACCACTGTATTAAAATATTAAGTTCCTTTGATGAGCGGCTGAAATCATATCAGCACTCTGGATGACAGTAGTTTTCTTATAATGATCAGAACCTAGGATTGTGAGTTCTAAATATCTTTAATAAATAAGAAGAGAAAAATGAATCAAAATTATGTAATAGCATCAATACAATGGACCCATAATGAGAGGAAAGTAAAAACAAAATAGGGGCCTTGGTAGTGAAAAGTTGGGGATAAAAATCAAAGGAAGGAGGGCATTTAGATAAGAAAAAATGAAACAAAAGGTTTCATGGTGATGATAAGGCACATGCTATATCAGGAAAATATATCAATATGAACCCTCTAGTCAGACTCAAAAGTTGTGCTACAAAAGTTGGAAAAGTAAGTTGCCATCATAGCTGAAGGCCATAAAAGCCAGGTTATAAAGTTCTGATATTTTCTATTGGCAAAGTAGAAAATCTGAAGGCATAAAAAATGTAGCAAAAGCTTCTATTAATATTTACTAGGCACCTAATAACAAAAAGGACTCCGAGTTGTTTAATGGAATTTAGCTATTTTTTTATTAACTTTTATTAAGCTTCAAGTGAACATTTACAAATCCAGTCTGTCACATATAAGTTTACATATATCTTACTCTGTACTCCCACTTGCTCTCCCCCTATTGAGTCAGCCCTTTCAGTCTCTCCTTTCGTGACAATTTTGCCAGCTTCCCTCTCTCTCTATCCTCCAATCCCCCCTCCAGACAAGAGTTGCCAACACAATCTCAAGTGACCACCTGATATAATTAGCTCACTCTTCATCAGCATCTCTCTCCCACCCGCTGACCAGTCCCTTTCATGTCTGATGAGTTGTCTTTGGGGATGGTTCCCGTCCTGTGCCAACAGAAGGTCTGGGGAGCATGGCCGCTGGGATTCCTCTAGTCTCAGTCAGACCATTAAGTATGATCTTTTTATGAGAATTTGGGGTCTGCATCCCACTGATCTCCTGTTCCCTCAGGAGTTCTCTGTTGTGCTCCCTGTCAGGGCAGTCATCGATTGTGGCCGGGCACCAACTAGTTCTTCTGGTCTCAGGATGATGTAGGTCTCTGGTTCATGTGTCCCTTTCTGTCTCTTGGGCTCTTAGTTGTCGTGTGACCTTGGTGTTCTTCATTTTCCTTTGCTCCAGGTGGGTTGAGACCAATTGCTGCATCTTAGATGGCCGCTTGTTAGCATTTAAGACCCCAGACGCCACATTTCAAAGTGGGATGCAGAATGTTTTCATAATAGAATTATTTTGCCAATTGACTTAGAAGTACCCTCAAACCATGGTCCCCAGACCCCCGCCTCTGCTCCGCTGACCTTTGAAGCATTCATTTTATCCCGGAAACTTCTTTGCTTTTGGTCCAGTCCAATTGAGCTGACCTTCCATGTATTGAGTGTTGTCTTTCCCTTCACCTAAAACAGTTCTTATCTACTGATTAATCAATAAAAAACCCTCTCCCTCCCTCCCTCCCTCCCCCCTTCGTAACCACAAAAGTATGTGTTCTTCTCAGTTTATACTATTTCTCAAGATCTTATAATAGTGGTCTTATACAACATTTGTCCTTTTGCCTCTGACTCATTTCGCTCAGCATAATGCCTTCCAGGTTCCTCCATGTTATGAAATGTTTCATAGATTCGACACTGTTCTTTATCGATGCGTAGTATTCCATTGTGTGAATATACCACAATTTATTTACCCATTCATCCGTTGATGGACACCTTGGTTGCTTCCAGCTTTTTGCTATTGTAAACAGAGCTGCCATAAACATGGGTGTGCATATATCTGTTTGTGTGAAGGCTCTTGTATCTCTAGGATATATTCCCAGGAGTGGGATTTCTGGATTGTATGGTAGTTCTATTTCTAACTGTTTAAGATAATGCCAGATAGATTTCCAAAGTGGTTTTACCATTTTACATTCCCACCAGCAGTGTATAAGAGTTCCAATCTCTCCGCAGCCTCTCCAACATTTATTATTTTGTGTTTTTTGGATTAATGCCAGCCTTGTTGGTGTGAGATGGAATCTCATCGTAGTTTTAATT
Organism: Loxodonta africana; assembly: GCF_030014295.1. Taxonomy (NCBI): domain Eukaryota; kingdom Metazoa; phylum Chordata; class Mammalia; order Proboscidea; family Elephantidae; genus Loxodonta; species Loxodonta africana. The sequence goes on along the minus strand of NW_026974995.1, from coordinate 183,190 downwards.
TGCATTTCTCTAATGGCTAATGATCGGGAGCATTTTCTCATGTATCTGTTGGCTGCCTGAATATCTTCTTTGGTGAAATGTGTGTCCATATCCTTTGGCCACTTTTTGATTGGGTTGTTTGATTGTGGTTGAGTTTTGACAGAATCATATAGATTTTAGAGATCAGGCGCTGGTCGGAGATGTCATAGTTGAAAATTCTTTCCCAGTCTGTAGGTGGTCTTTTTACTCTTTTGGTGAAGTCTTTAGATGAGCATAGGTGTTTGATTTTTAGGTGCTCCCAGTTATCGGGTTTCTCTTCATCATGTTTGGTAATGTTTTGTATTCTGTTTATGCCTTGAATTAGGGCTCCTAGGGTTGTCCCTATTTTTTCTTCCATAATCTTTATCGTTTTAGTCTTTATGTTTAGGTCTTTGATCCACTTGGAGTTAGTTTTTGTGCATGGTGTGAGGTATGGGTCCTGTTTCATTCTTTTGCAAATGCATATCCAGTTATGCCAGCACCATTTGTTAAAAAGACTATCTTTTCCCCAATTAACTGACACTGGTCCTTTGTCAAATATCAGCTGGTCATACATGGATGGATTTATATCTGGGTTCTCAATTCTGTTCCATTGGTCTGTGTGCCTGTTCTTGTACCAGTACCAGGCTGTTTTGACTACTGTGGCTGTATAATAGGTTCTGAAATCAGGTAGAGTGAGGCCTCCCACTTTCTTCTTCTTTTTCAGTAATGCTTTGCTTATCCAGGGCTTCTTTCCCTTCCATATGAAATTGGTGATTTGTTTCTCTATCCCCTTAAAATATGACATTGGAATTTGGATCGGAAGTGTGTTATATGTATAGATGGCTTTTGGTAGAATAGACATTTTTACTATGTTAAGTCTTCCTATCCATGAGCAAGGTATGTTTTTCCACTTAAGTATGTCCTTTTGAATTTCTTGTAGTAGAGCTTTGTAGTTTTCTTTGTATGGGTCTTTTACATCCTTGGTAAGATTTATTCGTAAGTATTTTATCTTCTTGGGGGCTACTGTGAATGGTATTGATTTGGTGATTTCCTCTTCGGTGTTCTTTTTGTTGATGTAGAGGAATCCAAGTGATTTTTGTATGTTTATTTTATAACCTGAGACTCTGCCAAACTCTTCTATTAGTTTCAATAGTTTTCTGGAGGATTCCTTAGGGTTTTCTGTGTATAAGATCATGTCATCTGCAAATAGTGATAACTTTACTTCCTCCTTGCCAATCCGGATACCTTTTATTTCCTTGTCTAGCCTAATTGCCCTGGCTAGGACTTCCAACACGATGTTGAATAAGAGCGGTGATAAAGGGCATCCTTGTCTGGTTCCTGTTCTCAAGGGAAATGCTTTCAGGTTCTCTCCATTTAGAGTGATATTGGCTGTTGACTTTGCATAGATGCCCTTTATTATGTTGAGGAATTTTCCTTCTATTCCTATTTTGGTAACAGTTTTTATCATGAATTGGTGTTGGACTTTGTCAAATGCCTTTTCTGCATCAATTGATAAGATCATGTGGTTTTTATCTTTTGTTTTATTTATGTGATGGATTACATTAATGGTTTTTCTGATATTAAACCAGCCTTGCATACCTGGTATAAATCCCACTTGATCAGGGTGAATTATTTTTTTGGTGTGCTGTTGGATTCTATTGGCTAGAATTTTGTTGAGGATTTTTGCATCTATGTTCATGAGGGATATAGGTCTATAATTTTCTTTTTTTGTAATGTCTTTACCTGGTTTTGGTATCAGGGAGATGGTGGCTTCATAGAATGAGTTGGGTAGTATTCCGTCATTTTCTATGCTTTAAAATACCTTCAATAGTAGTGGTGTTAACTCTTCTCTGAAAGTTTGGTAGAACTCTGCAGTGAAGCCGTCCGGGCCACGGCTTTTTTTTTGTTGGAAGTTTTTTGATTACCGTTTCAATCTCTTTTTTTGTTATGGGTCTGTTTAGTTGTTCTACTTCTGATTGTGTTAGTTTAGGTAGGTAGTGTTTTTCCAAGAATTCATCCATTTCTTCTAGGTTTGCAAATTTGTTAGAGTACAATTTTTCGTAATAATCTGAAATGATTCTTTTAATTTCAGTTGGGTCTGTTGTGATGTGGCCCTTCTCGTTTCTTATTCGGGTTATTTTTTTCCTTTCCTGTATTTCTTTAGTCAGTCTAGCCAATGGTTTATCAATTTTGTTAATTTTTTCAAAGAACCAGCTTTTGGCTTTGTTAATTCTTTCAATTGTTTTTCTTTTCAAAGAACCAGCTTTTGGCTTTGTTAATTCTTTCAATTGTTTTTCTGTTCTCTAATTCATTTAGTTCAGCTCTAATTTTTATTATTTGTTTTCTTCTGGTGCCTGATGGACTCTTTTGTTGCTCACTTTCTATTTGTTCAAGTTGTAGGGACAGTTTTCTGCTTTTGGCTCTTTCTTCTTTTTGTATGTGTGCATTTGTCGATATAAATTGGCCTGTGAGCACTGCTTTTGCTTTGTCCCAGAGGTTTTGATAGGAAGTATTTTCATTCTCGTTGCATTCTATGAATTTCCTTATTCCCTCCTTGATGTCTTCTATAACCCAGTCTTTTTTCAGGAGGGTATTGTTCATTTTCCAAGTATTTGATTTCTTTTCCCTAGTTTTTCTGTTACTGATTTCCACTTTAATGGCATTGTGGTCTGAGAAGATGGTTTGGAATATTTCGATGTTTTGGACTCTGCTAAGGTTTGTTATATGACCTAATATGTGGTCTATTCTAGAGAATGTTCCATGTGCGCTGGAAAAAAAAGTATACTTTGCAGCAGTTGGGTGGAGAGTTCTGTATAAGTCAATGAAGTCAAGTTGGTTGATTGTGGTAAGTAGGTCTTCCGTGTCTCTATTGAGCTTCTTACTGGATGTCCTGTCCTTCTCCGAAAGTGGTGTGTTGAAGTCTCCTAGTATAATTGTGGAGGTGTCTATCTCACTTTTCAATTCTGTTAAAATTTGATTTATGTATCTTGCAGCCCTGTCATAGAGTGCGTAAATATTAATATGGTTATGTCTTCCTGATCAATTGTCCCTTTTATCATTATATAGTGTCCTTCTTTATCCTTTGTGGTGGATTTAAGTCTAAAGTCTATTTTGTCAGAAATTAATATTGCTACTCCTCTTCTTTTTTGCTTATTGTTTGCTTGGTATGTTTTTTTCCATCCTTTGAGTTTTAGTTTGTTTGTGTCTCTAAGTCTAAGGTGTGTCTCTTGTAGGCAGCATATAGATGGATCGTGTTTCTTTATCCAGTCTGTGACTCTCTGTCTCTTTATTGGTGCATTTAGTCCATTTACGTTCAGCGTAATTAAAGATAAATAAGTTTTTAGTGCTGTCATTTTGATGCCTTTTCACGTGTGTTGTTGGCCATTTCGTTTTTCCACATACTTTTTTGTGCTGAGACGTTTTTCTTAGTAAATTGTGAGATCCTCATTTTCATAGTGTTTGACTTTATGTTAGTTGAGTCGTTACGTTTTTCTTGGCTTTTATCTTGAGTTATGGAGTTGTTATACCTTTTTGTGGTTACCTTATTATTTACCCCTATTTTTCTAAGTAAAAACCTAACTTGTATTGTTCTATATCACCTTGTATCACTCTCCATATGGCAGTTCAATGCCTCCTGTATTTAGTTCCTCTTTTTGATTATTGTGATCTTTTACCTATTGACTTCCATGATTCTCTGTTATATGTATTATTATTATTTTTTAATTAATCTTTGTTTTTATGATTTCCCTATTTGACTTGATATCAGGACGTTCTGTTTTGTGACCTTGTGTTGTGCTGGTATCTGATGTTATTGGTTTTCTGACCAAACAGTATCCTTTAGTATTTCTTGTAGCTTTGGTTTGGTTTTTGCAAATTCTCTAAACTTGTGTTTATCTGTAAATATCTTAATTTCGCCTTCATATTTCAGAGAGAGTTTTTCTGGATATATGATCCTTGGCTGGCAGTTTTTCTCCTTCAGTGCTCTGTATATGTCGTCCCATTCTCTTCTTGCCTGCATGGTTTCTGCTGAGTAGTCTGAACTTATTCTTATTGATTCTCCCTTGAAGGAAACCTTTCTTTTCTCCCTGGCTGCTTTTAAAATTTTCTGTTTATCTTTGGTTTTGGCGAGTTTGATGATAATATGTCTTAGTGTTTTTCTTTTTGGATCAATCTTAAATGGGGTTCGATGAGCATCTTGGATAGATATCCTTTCGTCTTTCATGATGTCAGGGAAGTTTTGTGTCAGGAGATCTTCAACTATTTTCTCTGTGTTTTCTGTCCCCCCTCCCTGTTCCGGGACTCCAATCACTCACAAGTTATCCTTCTTGATAGAGTCCCACATGATTCTTAGGGTTTCTTCATTTTTTTTAATTCTTTTATCTGATTTTTTTCAGCTATGTTGGTGTTGATTCCCTGGTCCTCCAGATGTCCCAGTCTGCATTCCAATTGCTCGAGTCTGCTCCTCTGACTTCCTATTGCATTGTTTAATTCTGTAATTTTATTGTTAATCTTTTGGATTTCTGAATGCTGTCTCTGTATGGATTCTTGCAACTTATTAATTTTTCCACTATGTTCTTGAATAATCTTTTTGAGTTCTTCAACTGTTTTATCACTATGTTCCTTGGCTTTTTCTGCAGATTGCCTTATTTCATTTCTGAGGTCATCCGTGATGTCTTGAAGCATTCTGTAAATTTAGTTTTTATATTCTGTATCTGATAATTCCAGGATTGTATCTTCATTTGGGAAAGATTTTGATTCTTTAGTTTGGGGGGTTGTAGAAGCAGTCATGGTCTGCTTCTTTATGTGGTTTGATATCGACTGCTGTCTCCAAGCCATCACTAAGATATTGTACTGATTTATTCTATATTTGCTCACGTAGTATTATCTTTTTTTGTTTTCTTTCAATATACTTGGATGGGCTACTAGATTGTGCTGTCTTGATTTTTGTAGCCGTTGTTTTTTTTTTAATCTTTGACTTACTTATGACCTATTACCAGCTGGTTTGGGCTGTTACCAGATTTATATGCCTGAGTTCATTCACTATTCTTGAGTAGAATCCGATTTGGGGTGATCAAGTGTGTGATGCAGCCTATCACCTATCCACCTTGAGAAGTAGTGGTGATAGTTGTGTTCACCAGATTCTAGTAGCAGCTGGGGTTCACACTCCAGGGGGGGCAGGATGCTGACAGTCTTCCCCCAAGTGTCAGTGAGGTAGGTGTGTCTCTATTCCAAAAGCACCTTGGTGGGTGGGCTCTGCAGCTGTACCTTAGGCCCCCAATGCAAGTACCTCTACAGATTGGTAGGTGTCACCCTCCTTAGACCCCTAAGGCAGGAGGCTAGGTGGTCTGGGGGGAGCTTCAGCCCTCAGTTCCCTGTTGTGGGTCAGTGAGGGCTCTGTTGAATACGCAGAGATATCAGACCTGGGAAAATTGTCTTTCCAGTAAATCCGCTAAAAAAAATGCAGTCAGATCATTATCAGGAATGCCTTTGCATTATAATAGCCACCTTCTTCCCTGTAGGGATGAAAGTCGGAGACTGTGGATTACATATGTTTGGCTGGAGCTGATTCTGTGTTTTTAGTCCAATTAGGGAAGGATTTTTGGTCCCTGGGTTTTTGTGGTTGCTTCTCTCAGGCCGGAAGAATGGGTTAGGAAAAGACCAAAAAAAAAAGGGGGGGGGAGAAAAACCGGGGAGCAGTTCTTCCTCTGGCTCAGGAAATTCCAATGTTAATGAAGCCGCCTGGGAAGGGGAGGGGAGGGTTCAGAAAAACAGGAGGCAGTAGCACCCCGGAATATAGACAAAGTTACTTATCTTGCTTGGGATGACTATTTTATCTGAGATTTCCAAGGGGCGTGTCGCCTATGTGTGCTGGCTGGGTAGAGACTGCCCCCGAGGGTCAGACCCGCAGAAGCCGTGGTCAGTTCCTGTGCTGTCAGTCCAAAGCCCCGTGCCAAGGTTCCCCGGGTGGGATGCTGCACTTCCGGCTCCAAAACCAGTCACTGCTTCCCAGCGACTTCTCCTCCTGCCAGTCGTGTCACCACGCTGCCCGCGCTGACCAGCTGGGCCCCCTCCCAAGGTCATTTCAGGGGGGTAGGGTTGCACTCCGTGTTTGCGCCAACACAGGGTGCTGTGTTCAGCTCCCTTGCGCCCAGTCCTAAGCCCAGCGCCAAGGTTACCTGACTGGGACGCTGGCTCCAGGCTCCGAAAACAGTCTCTGCTTCCCCGTAGTTGTTCGTTCTCCATCTCTGTCACGCAGGTCAACTCTTTAAATCTGTGTTTGTTGGTCAGGGTTCGTAGATTGTCATGTATGTGATCGATTCACTTGTTTTTCCGAGTCTTTGTTGCAAGAGGGATCCGAGGTAGCCTCTGCCTAGTCAGCCATCTTGGCCCCCATCCATTAGTTTTTTAAATACCTTTAAATTTGAGCTCTTTCCCTTTTTTCATATTTATGTCCATCAGTCATCAATCTGGAGAGTTGTGTCTTTATCCTGTCTTATATTATTTCTATAATTTTTAATATTAATGTCAAAGGATCTAGAATTTTTTTAGAATGAATTTTGAGGTACTCTTCCTTTTTCTGATTAATCATCTATTCATCAATGAATCAATAGCACCTTCAACTCAGCCATCATATGTACTAAGAACCTAATCAGGTCTCTGGTAGCTATAGCAGCACATAGATATGTGTCTTCAAGCTCTTTATGATCACATTGGAGGGATAACATAATTCTGAATAAGATAATTATCTGCAAAAAGTTACACAGGACTGTATATGATAATACCTAATGAACTGTGGTTCCAAAAGTAGAGAGAACCCTAGAGAACAAATTGAGGGTCAGTGAAGGTTCAAAAATGAGAAATGAATGGATTTACTGATTTCAATGTATGAAACTGAAGTTTCTCACTAAATTTTCTGGAACTAAAGTATTGAAAAGCTTATACTGAATTTTACCATGTAGAATTAATGTTTCAAATTAGTAAGTCAAATTGTTCCTCTTATAAAGCTGTACAAAAAGAAATAAAATTTTGTTTATTTATTTATTTATTTATTTTCTGTGACCCAGCTCAAATATTAACTCAGTGTGATAATACCGGTTATAAAAACAAAAAGCTTTGACTGGCAGTTTCAGTTATCTCTGACAAATATAAAGAGCAAGTGAATTAATTATTACTTTATTTTGAAACACTAAGTTCCTGACAGGGACTAAAGACAAAAGCCTGTCATTTGCTGTGAGGAGAGGAGCAGTTAGGTTAGCGAGTGAGTAAAAGATGATAAGGAGGGGGAGAAGCATGAACTGATTCAGGTAAGCATTGTAAAAAACTATACTCATTAAAACAAGAAGTTGTAAGAGGTAAGTTTGGGGGCTGCTGATGGACAGCATTGAAAGCCAGGTGATGCAATTCTATTTGATTTTGCTTTAAATGAGCAAAGAAGATTTGAAACCTGAAGATAGGCAAGCAGCACTTCACAAAGATGTATGCATTAGCTAAGGTCAGCAGTACCTTAGAGTTCTGTCACTGAGCTCAGCCATTGTTTCCTAATACTCCTGAACAGTCCTACCTCCCTGATACTGGAGGACACCACGGTAGGGGAACTTGCTATTAGCTGTATCTATCTATCTATTAGTATCTTTAATTTTTACTTTACCTGTTGAAATGTTAATAGTCCAAATTATAGCTCCTCCCAAATCTGTATCTCTGGCCCCAAAAATCTTCCCTTTTCTTCCCAGACAAATAGGCATCTACCTCTATCCCCTATACTCTTATATTAGTATGTACTTTATTAGGTATGTATCGAATTGAATGAGGTAATATTAGATTATATATTATTTTTGCATGACCTTAAATAGGTTTTCACTTTCATTGTTTGACCTGTGTGCTTTTTCACGAGGTAAGTTAGCCATTTTTCTTGTTTTCCTTATGTACAAAGATTCACCTGTAACAGAGTTTTGCCAAGTTTAACCAGGCTATAAAAAGGTTTGGATGCTACTAGATAGCCTCTCTCTCTAGTGTCTAACAACAATCATATAAATCATAAAATCTCAACCATCCATGTAGACTGCATCCTAGAAAGGAGAAGTCCCAAACCAGCAGAGAATGATGTCAAATGACACCTTAAGTTTCCTTCCTGTCTCCAAAACCAACCACTGTAAACTTCATGGTGGGACAAATACCAAACTAGGTGCATAACAAATAATAGTGAAGGGAGGGAAGGGACAGAGACTGGCCGAAGTTAAAGTAGGGGAGAGGAGAGTGACAGTCAGTGAATTCCAGGGAAGGAAGAAGAGCAAGAGAAGGGGATGCAGAAAGACAAATGGGAGGAGACAAACAAAGAATGTTATTGATGGCTGTGTGACCCAAGATTTCATCACAGAGTTCAACTTTTTTCTCCCTGACTAACTACACTACCACTTGGACCTCAACCTGAGAGCAGGTGCCATTGTAGGTCATGATCAAGTGTTGCCATGGGTCTTGAAAATCCTGTCTCATAATCATCACCACTGAACTTCAAATCTTTAAAAGAGGATCCCGAAGATTAGAAATTTCTGCTCAGGCTGGCTTCAATGCCATAGTGTAGTTTATTTCCTCTTGTGTAAGCAGGAAGGACTTTGATAGATAGTGTACTTGCTCTGAGGCCAGCAAAGATTTAGGAATCCTTGTCCACCTTCACCTTTCATTGGGGGGTAAAGACCAAGTATAGATTCCATCAGAGCATAGATTCCACAAGATCACTTATAAGGAGGTATTGGGAAGAAAATGTTTTTAACAGACTTGAAAAACTTACCTCTTTTCTTATGAGCAGATATATGACTTCCAATTAAGTATATTTTTCATATCTTCAGCATTAATTTGCTTAGAAGATGAATCATATGAATCCCAGTTGAAACATGGAAACAGTACTTCATTGACATTTCTCAATGCTTTCTATCACAGGAGGTTATGGAGAGTGGGGAGTTTATGGAGAGAAGAAACCCTGCAAATGCAGACTTTACATTGTTGCTCCCTAGAAGCAGTACCTTAGAAAAAACAAGTGGGTCGATGACACTGGGCAGTGTGGTTTAAAAAAATATATCAAATGTTCATCAATCTTGTTCTTGAAAAGGTCTTTATGGAATAAGCTATTTCCGTACACAGAGGGAGAAATAACTCTGAGGTCAGTACCCTTTCCACAGGTACTTTTGAGTTAAGGTTTCTCTTTTTACTGTGTTGGATATTTATTGTAATTCACACAAAATCTACAAAAGCCTATGGTAGGCTTTCAGCCTCAGGAGCTCCAAAAAAACCATTACTCCCAGCCAAGTCCCTAAGGATGTTCCAATGTGCTACCCAGGTCAGACAGTTCAAGAGCAAAAGCAAACCTTGGGGCCAATAAGTTAAACTCCATTCTCACTGTGAATGCGTTTGAGGAAACCTCAATCCCTTCTCCATAGGATTGCTTAAACCCATCTCTTCTAGAAGGATTAAAGTCTTGAAGCCAGTTAAAGGCTCAGATGAGTGAAATATGCGTGGTAGACATGAATTCAGGCAAGTTTCTTAACCCATTAATTTCAGTTTCCTCATTTGTAAGAGATATCTGGTAATAATTATTACTTATTACTTTTAACATTATTAATATTACATTCTCCTGTTTCTAACCCCATCTATGTTTTAAAATAGTTCATAAAGAAGGGAGACAGAAGGAAAAGAGAAAGGAAATATGGAATACTTGTCTTACGTGTTTTCTTTTTCTTTTTAAAGATATGATTTTCCACTCACAGGAAAGAAACCTGGATTTTTGTTTTTTTAATGTGGTTGCAAGTAATTAAAGATAGGACAGATTACATTGCAATATTGCTTTCTTATTTGGGAGACCATGCTCCTACCCAGAATTCTGACATCAGAATGTTCTTCCTGCTAGGTGTATCAGTGCCTGCTAGGTATCCCCGATGAGGATGAAATGAGAAGTCCAAGGAGGGGCTGAGACGGAGAGATGGGAGGCAGAAAAGGAGGCATGATTTGCATTTTTATCGAAGGGCCTAGTGGCAAAAAGCAGACCCAAACTTCTTGGAGAAAATCAGGCCCAACATCTGGAATTTTTTGTTATAAACAGAGGAGTATACTCTTGAGGAAGCATTTTGGTGAGTCATTGAAAGTATATAAGCCTCAGATTTTCCAACAATTGAACGGGAACAAGAAGACCTAACTTTAAAAAGCTTCTGTAAAAACTGAAAGATATAATACATAGAAAGAAAGCACCCCTGGTTCAGAAATGTGCAAAGAAGTACTTACGTGTTTTTATTAATCCTTCCTAAACTTGTGAACTACATGAAGAAGGTGGCATCAGGATTGGAGGAAGTCTCATTAACAACCTGCAATATGCAGATAACACAATGTACCTTGCTCAAAGTGAAGAGGACTGGAAACACTTACTGATGAAGATCAAAGACAACAACCTTCAGAATGGATTACACGTCAACATAAAGAAAACTGGACCAATAAGAACATCATGATAAATGGTGAAAGACTGAAGTTGTCAAGGATTATGTTTTACTTGGATCCACAATCAATGCCCGTGGAAGCAGTAGTCAATAAATCAAACAACACATTATACTGGGTTAATCTACCACAAAAGACCTCTTTAAAGTATTAAAAAGCAAATATGCCCCTTTGAGGACTGAGGTGCACCTGACCCAAGCTATGGTGTTTTCAGTTGTCTCATACACATGTGAAAGCGGTACAATGAATAAGGAAAACCAAAGAAGAGCAGATGCCTTGTAATTATGGCGCTGGTATGGACTGTCAGAGGACTGAACAAATCTTTCTTGGAAGAAGTACAGCCAGAATGCTCATTTGAAGAAAGGATGACTCAACTACGTCTCATACTTTACACATGTTATTAGGAGGGACCAGTCCCTGGAGAAGGACATCAGTCTTGGTAAAGTACAGGGTCAATGAAAGAGAGAAAGACCATCAACAAGATGGATTGGCACAATGGCTGCAACAATGGGCTCAAGTATAACAATGATTGTTAAGGGTGGCACAGGACCTGGCAGTGTTTCGTTGTGTTAGACATAGGGTTGCTATGAGTCCAAACTGACTCAATGGCACCTAACAACAATAAACTTGCACATTTCAGGACCAGAGAAGGGAAATAATTCACCTAAGGTCACACAGTTAGTTAGTAACAGAATTGAGCATAAGATAAAATCTTTAATTACAAGTCTAAAGCTCTTTTCTTTTGATAAGGTATGTACAGTAAAGTCATAAATGTTCTTGGCCTGGAAAATAACAACAGCCAAAAGTGGAGTCCATGGGTGGCATAAATGGTTAAGTGCTTCTCTACTAATTGAAAGGCTGGTGGTTTGAACTCACCCAGAAGCCTGGGAAGAAAGGCCTGTCAAAATGCTTCCAAAAGGCACCAGCCTTCAAAATCCTATGGAGTGCAATTCTACTCTGCACACATGGGGTCACCATGAGTCAGAATCAACTCAAAGACAACTAAAAAAAAAGTTTCGAAGGAGATCATGGAACTGTCCAAGGGCAAGAAGTTACGAAAATGTTCCCTTGAGGTTCTTTCAAGATCTGAGGTGAACAGATCAGGAGTGCTCATTAACTATTCATTGTAGACTGAATGACTGGATTATTCAACTGGACTGCAGGTTAAATGTCAGGGTATTATTGAATGCAGTTGATCATGGAACATTCAGTTATGGGAACTGAGAACACATGACAACTGAGAAATATTTGGGTTTAGATCCACTTGTTTCTCACATGTAGTTTTAGGATGAATTAGTGTTCTACTTTAAACCCTGTTCACTTAACCCTATTTTAAACCCTATTCATTTGCATCTTATTGAGGTGACATTCCTAGTGAATAATTCAGAAACTATGGCAAGATTCAAACCCAATTAATAAAATGAAAAATTGAAGTAAGAGATTATTTTATTGGGATCCAAAATGCCTTCAGAATAAAATTCAAATCATTAATAACGCTTATTTTTGCAGGTGATAGGAGAGGGAATGGAGAATGGGAAAGAGTAAGTAGAGAGTAATACCTTTATTTGCTGTTTTAATTTTTTATATAGATTTGGGAAAATAACTAGAGTAGATAATTTATTTGTAATATTCTTCACTGTGTTGTGTTAAAGTGTTATCTACGGTTATTTTCAAGATCAAGGGACAAATCCCAGCAACAGCTGCATTCACTTGCCAAACTCAACGTTTTAGTAGATTAATAGTGTAAATACATTTAAATTTCAAAAAGGGAAGATAGCTCACTTATTTTCATTTACTCAACAGACACAGAGCTCTTGCAACAGGCGATTCTACATACTGATGATACATCAGTGAATCACATAGGAAAAAATCTCCTGCCTCACAGTTTATTCTATGAGAGGAGGCAGATAAGACACAATAAAGAAATAAACTATATAGTAGGTTATAGAGTAGAAATTGTTATGGAAATATGCAGAGTAGATAGGAGAAGCTATAAAAGCCAGGTTGGGTATTGCTATTTAAAAAATATATAGGCAAGGTCAGATGTGTTTAATTTGATTTGAATTCTCTTTACTGACTAATGCTCAAATAGAATTATTTTCACTTGGATAAACTAAGTCAACAAAATTCAAATCAATGAGTAAATTGAATGCAATCCCCCTTTGAAATCTAAATTTTACTCTCAGATACCTCCGGCCTCTGTTTACCCTGTAGTCAGCTCACAACACCTGCAACTTTGATATTGGTTTTGCTAGGAAAATGATTTATCAAGAGTCCTCTTTGAGTGAACTCAAATTAAAGCTACTCATCAATGGTTCCCTTATGAAATCTACTTCCCTTCCTCTCCCTCAGATGATTGGCATGGGGTGGTCAACTGACCCAAAAGGACCTCATCTATTGGCAGGAAATGGCCAATCAGGTGTTATCTTTCAAGAATTTTAACAAGTGTTGTTGCTATTGTTGTTAGGTGCCATCGAGCCAGTTCCAACTCATAGCAACCCCATGGATAACAGAAGGGAACACTGCCCGGTCCTGTGCCGTTCTCACAATCCTTATTATTCTTGAGCTCATTGTTGCAGCCACTGTGTCAAATCCATCTTGTTGAAGGATTTCCTCTTTTTTGATGACCCTCTACTTTACCAAGCATAATGTCCTTCTCCAGGAACCAATCCCTCCTGATAATAAATCCAAAGTATGTGAGACACAGTCTCACAATCCTTGCTTCTAAGGAGCATTCTGGTTGTACTTCTTCTAAGACAGATTTGTTTGTTCTTTTGTCAGTCTTTGGTATATTTGATATTCTTCGCCAATACCACAATTCAAAGACATCAATTCTTCTTTGGTCTTCTTTATTCATTGTCTAGCTTTTGCGTGCATATGAGGCAACTGAAAACACCATGACTTAAGTCAGGCGCACCTTAGTCTTCAAGGTGATATCTTTACTTTTGAACACTTTAAAGAAGTCTTTTGTGGTAGATTTGCCCAATGCAGTGCATCTTCTGATATATTGACTGCCGCTTCCATGGGTGTTGATTGTGGATCCAAGTAAAATGAAATCCTTGACAACTTCAATCTTTTCTCCATTTATCATGATGTTGCTTATTGGTCCAACTATGAAGATTTTTGTTTTCTTTATGTTGAAGTGTAATCCATACTGAAGACTGTGGTTTTTGATCTTCATCAGTAAGTGCTTCCAGTCCTCCTCACTTTGACCAAGAAAGGTTGTGTCATCTGCATACTGTAGGTTGTTAATGAGTCTTCCACCAATCCTGTTGCAGATGTTAATGGACCCATGTTAAATGATGAAGTCATTTGTTCCAGGAACATCTATAGTTGAGTTTCTGAGAATGCCCTTGTCTCTGCCCTTCCTGGGTCCTGAATGCTTTTCCGTCAGATTGACTGGGATCACCTCCCACTGCCATCTAATCCATTTCAACTCATCACAAACCTATATGACAGAGCAGAGCTTCCTCATAGGGTTTCCAGGGTTGTGATCTTCATGGAAACAGAATCCTGCATCTTACTCCCCTGGAGCAGCTGGTAGGTTCAAACCAACCCACTTTTGGTTAATAGTTAAACACTTAACCACTTGGCCACCAGGGATCCTTAACTCTGATCAGTACCCTAAAAATAAAACTTCTTTTCAATTGAAAGAGTTACAGGAAGCTCCTGTTCTAATCTCTAAGATATTATTGTCCTCCTTCTATGAATATTTTTCGGAGCATGATGTGAATGGCAAGCAGTTTAATAGATAATCTGATTCCTCTCTTTTCCTAATTTCTTTTTGTTATTATATTTTAAATAAACTTAAAATTCAAGTCTTTTTACATATGAGGACATTGAGCTGCCAACTCCGAAATGATGAGTGATCTGAAGGTAGAAAAAACATTTCCTGACCTTCATGTTAGTGTTTTTCTGTTGCATTATATTACCTTCTATCTTACAAGGTGCATCCCATAGAAAGTTTTTCTCTAAGCCTGTTTTGATTTCCTTCTTCTGGAAGTTTGCTTTTTTATAAGTTTCATGTTTTATTTTTATCAGAAACCACCACCAGTCTGGTCCACAACTTCCTCATGGCATTTTTTACTTCCTTATTCCTGAACTTTTTTTTTTTATAAGAAATCATTTAATTCACCTTAAAGGCCCACTTGAGCTCTGATTTTAAATATTTAGGGAGTAGGCATGCCTTATCTACAAATAGAAGACAAGATAACATACAGTTTAACAGGCACGCAGGAATCATGCCTACTCCCACAGATATTTCTTTAAAAGTCTGACCTGAATTGGGCCTTTAGGATGAATTAATTCATTTCTTATAAAAAAAAATAAAGGCCTATAAAATCACCTAGACATATGCTTAGCCAATAATATGTATATGTTAATTTTTTGGTTGCTTTTTTTAATTCATAATTTTAAAATGAAAACGGAAGCTGGTAAAAATAACACTACCTACTTCAGCATGCTATGCTGATGACTAAGTGAAATAATGCAAGGAAAGCAATTGCTCAGTGCCTTGTGTCTAGGATACAGTCCATGTTAGGACTTATTATCCCTATGTTACTGGTAACAAATATATGCTTTAAGAGGTTTAGGTCAAAAAATTTTCAAAAAGTGGATCTCGGATTTTCTGTTTCCAGAGCCTAGGTCCATTCCACCTTATCAGTAAGGAAAAGGGTGAGAATATTTCTTTTCTAAGGAGAACTTCAGAGGAAGGATGGCTTTTCTACAGTCTCCACATACCTCTCAACGTTAAAAAACTTCTGATTCTCTTGCTCAAGTATAAATGAGACATGTCAGGGAAACTAACTGCAAATGATGTATAATCAGAAGGTAATGGCCCCACCGTATACATATTTATCATATACAATTTGACAAAAACCATATAGGTAAGGAATAGAAACAAGATGTTGAATATAAGCCAGTCTAAAGGCTTTATCAATATTAACCAATTACTTATACAATGTGGCTCAGTATGTTTAAGTGCAATCCCTTAAATACTTCAAAACAGAGTTTCAATATTGGAGAACGAAACATTCATATGTGCCGGAGATGACCAATAGCGTTTATCTTAGGTACCAACACTGATTAGTTGGTAGTGGCTACCTAGAGTGAATTGTCGAGGATTCTGAAGCACATCCAAGCTCTGAGGAAAGGAGGGCTGTAATGTGTTAGATATGTCTGCCATTGACATGGCATGGGAACCAGGATGACTTGCATGGGAAATCCATCTCTCATCTGGAAATTGCTCTTATCTACAAACAGAAGAAGAGATAGCATGCAGTTTAAGAGGCACTTGGAAATCACGCCTACTCCCTAAATATTTAAAATCAGAGCTCAAGTGGGCCTTTAAGGTGAATTAAATGATTTCTTATTAAAAAAAAAGATCCTATGGAAATGTGCTTATATTTGTGCTTAGTAAGTACTAGGTATACATTAAAGGTTGAGTTGCTTTTTATTATTCATCATTTTAGGAAGAAAAAGAGGCTGATAATAATGCCTACTTCAGTTTGTTGTGCTGATGACTAAGTGAAATCATGCAAGGAAAGCAATTTCTCAAGCGATAGTGTCTAGAATAAAGTCCATGTTAGGTTTTATAATCCCTATGTCCCTGGTAACAAACTCATGCTTTGAGAGGTTAAGGTAAAAAAAAAATTACCAAAAGGTGGATCTGGATTTTCTGGCTCCAAATCCCAAGGGTAATCCACTGGATCAATAAGGAAATGGGTGAGAATGTTTCTTTTCTAGGGAAAACTTCAGAACACGGATAGCCTTCTAGAGCCTCCAACCAACTCTCAAAGTTAAAATGTTCTGATTCATTTGATCATGTACAAATGGGACACCTCAGAGAAAGAAACTCCAAAGGATTTTTGTTCAGAAGGTAATGGCCTCACCTTAAAACACATTATTAAAAAAAAAAAAAAAAAAAAGTTACCATGGAGTAGATTCTGACTCATAGCAACCCAGTAAGGGTCATACACATATATAAATTAATGACAACCATATTAGCAAGGAATAGAAACAGTATGTTAAATACAAACCAGTCTTAAGGCTTTACCAATTATTAACCAATCATTTATACAACGTGCCCCACAGGATCAAATACAATTCTTCAAGTTTTCAGGTTATAACTGTTTCAAAATTACATAGCTTCACTGTAAAATAGTTCATATGTAGCTTACCTGATCATCTGGCAGGGTTATGCTGATGGCCAATTTCAAAAATGTGAAAATGTTGCTTATGATATAGAACTGTTGTAAATTGTTGTTATTATTATCTCACTTAATACGCCAGTTGCTTTACCCATTGAAAGCATTTCCATGAGTCTACCTGATAATTACTTCAACTTTTGACTTCCTTTTCCATAGGCAGACACAGTTTTGAAGACTGAGTGTGTTCTCACCTGTGCATATAGCAGAAATTTATCAGTCAAGTAGTTCACATGATTACATGTTTACTGAAGGGATGAATAAAAGAACAGTGGGGCTTATTGTGAGAATTATCAGTAAATTGATTTTGTTGAATGTCACTAGAATTAACAAATAAAATCAGCAAATATGCAGTTGTGTAAGTTAATACCTTCTGTTTCCTTGCTTAATAACAATCATTTCCTTATAGTCCCAAGGTCTAGGCAATCCTAAATTGTGCCGCCACTATTAACTCCATATCCAGCTACAAGCTGTCACCCTGAAAACAAGAGTATAATACAAACTCAATGAGGTCATTGTGTCTGTCAACAACCATTTATTAAAAATTAAAGAATATCAATATATGATCCAAGAGTGGTCAGTTTATCCTAGGACCAAAGCAAGAGAGACAACGAAGTTAAATGAATAACAACATCAACTCCAAACTCATATAGACCTGGGTTCAAATCCAATCTCTTCCTTTTGGTTATGGGTTATGGAATAAGTTATTTAAAAGCTCTGGTTTCCACTTTCGGAAAGTGAATATAATAAGAATGTCTGTTGATAGAATCAGATAACAGTATACACATAAAATCTTTCAATAAGAGATCAAGCCCCCAGACCACTGACACAGACAAGAATTGTCAACATTTTCATTTATGCTTAATTTTCACTTTACCATGAACAGGGATCTTAAGTGCTTTTACTGATAAGCCCTCTGACTCATCTTTCTATTACTTTAAATGTATAAATTATTTTAGTTGGTCACAGTGTAAATATACTTTTTTTCTTTTTTTTAAGCATTCTACTTTTAAATGATCTTTGTAATCGCTTAGTAGCTCTCAAACCCATGAGTCCACTTCTACTTCAGATAGCTTCTTTAGATAAAGGAAATCAAATTGGCTTTATATTAATCTATACTAACATGTTTTAATACTTAAATAATTCTTACTTTTCCACTTCCCCATTATGGGGGTTTTAAGAGTAATATAATTTTAGATCTACAATGCCCATTAGATATAAACAAAATAGCTCTCTATGTTTTCAGATGAAATCATTTTGCAAAATTAGCATGAAAATGTTGACAATGAAGTGTACAATGTCCTTATGGTTTATGATCACACGGTTTATGATTCTAAGTCATATAAAAGGTAATTTTCCTGAATTGGGTCCTAGAACAGAAAAAGGACAGTAGTGGAAGAACCAGTTAATTATGAATAAAGTCTGGAGTTTAATTAATAGTAATATTGAGATAGGAAGGAAAAAGGGACTGAGCTCCTAGGCAAGGAGCCCTGCAACACCTGCAACTTACTTACAATACTATATGCTTGTGCTTGGCAAATGCAAAATCTCTATCTTGAAGTATTCACTAAGGAAAGAACAATGTACTCCCTTATAAGATGTTTTTCAGAAGGACTGACCTATCTGTTCCCTGGAGCATGCGCAGACATCCACAAGGTGACTGACAGATGACCTCCACCTGATGCTAGTACCTGTGACAGGAATTGAACGGGCTCCCTCAGAGGGACTGCCCAGGCGTAACGCCCCCATAATAAGTTCTGCCACCCAGTCCCGGAAGCCTTTGCTACTGGTTCCATCTTGGATTCCAGATGCACGTGCAACCTAATTTAGTATGCACTGCCATTCTGAGAAATCCTCCCCCCCCGGAAAGAAACCTACTAAATGTTCGTTACCCTATTATCCTTGCCAAACCCATATAAGCCCCAGAAAAACCTTTGTTTGGGGCAACAGAGCCTAGCATTGCTTGGTCTCTCTCTGATTCTGCTCCTGAGCCTTCACTTTCTTTCTGCCACTAATAAACCTTTGTTCGTGTGGAAACTCTGAGCTTCTTCTGGTCATTCTTGGTTAGTAGAAGGCAAGAACCTAGGCAGGGCTTATTTCCAAGCTGGGAATCCTTGCCCTGCAACAATATCCCAATGTTTGTTTCACAGGTTTTACAAATGTACTCAGGGTTACATGAGATGTGAACATAGAGGGAGCTAGGTGAGGTGTATAAAAGAACTCCCTATGCGATCCGTGCAACTTCTCTGTAAATCTAAAATTAGTGACTATTAAAGCTTCACAAAAAAAAGATAATTGCTCTGTTTCTGCTATCACTAAATAGCCATGTGCCCTTGAAAAAACAATTAAGCCTCAGTGTACTCTCCTATAAAGTAGTGAGAATAACACTTGTGCAAGCTGCCTCACTTGCAAGAATCCAACAAGATACCAATTATGAAACTGATTGTCGAAGTATAAAGTTTTAAACACGTCAGAGAGTGATGTCAGCATTATTTTCAAGCAGTGACCACACACAAAAATTGAGCTAGAAAATTAAATCAGCTTAAGAATAAACTGTGTGTTTTAAAATCAAGGTTTTTTTTGTTTGTTTGTTTTAATTAAGTTAATCGGGCATGATGCTGTGAATAAAATACTACTTAATAATATAAAGACATAGAAGGTGAAGTATTTTTACACGTTAAATGAGAAAAACAGAAGATAAGTTGTAATACCCCTGCACATTTGTATAGATATTTTAAAATAATTTTAAAAACTGAAACAGAACATATGAAAATGGTAGAGATTTTGTAATCTTTATATATTATATAAAGATTTAAAACGTTTATGTTTAATCAAGGTTAAACCCACTAAACCATATTTTCCACTAGTTGAACAGCTCGAAAAAGGAGATGGGATTTGGGGATAATTTTATCATTTATCCAATATAATTTGTGTAGGTGGAATTATCACGCTGACATAATATAGATTAGGCTGTTATATTAAAAAGTAAAAATTATTGTAAACCTTCCATAAACAGCCATACCATCAGGGCCAGCCTTACCCAGCCCTTATGCTCACTCTGATATCAATCTTAAATTACGTCTCTGTCTCAGGAAGCACCTTATTCTGCCGATATTTCCCCTAGAAGATTCCATGGTCTTTCCTTTCCTGATAGCCAGAGGCTGCATCATAGATTGCTTAGGGTCCTCTGAAGGCCAGCTGTGAACTGTGGCCTCTGGGGCATCTCCTGGGGCTGTGACGCTGCAAGCTTGACTCCCCACTACCCTCATTGCCCACTATTTCTTTTCTATCAATTTTATCAGGAAACAGAAAAATTAATTCTAATGCCAATCTTTCTGAAAACAATAGAAGTTTCTGTTTCAACTTTGAAGTATATATAACATTCAAAAGTAAATGCAGATTTACTGGTAAGGTTATCATTGTAAGTAATGTTTTTGTAATTATGTTTCAAACAATAAAGATATAAATGTATATTTTAGAATCATTTATATATAGATATATTTGCATAGCAGTCATATCTACATATGAATATGACTTCCTAAATTAATACAGTTATTACAAATTAAAATAATAGATTAAATTCCATTCTTTCTCTGTTAATTTCCTTAGTCCACTGTGGTTTTGATCCAAGATATTATTACCATTTGTTTCAGCAATATATATCCCTTGTCTGTTTACTTAAGCATACCCCCTTCCCTGACAACCTGGGAAATCTCTTCGCTTCACACTGCAGATGCTTTTCCATTCTTCAGTGTTGTTCTGCTGATTTCTCTAAACATCTCCTCTTAAACTCTTATTTCTGGAATTGAAAAA
This sequence comes from Loxodonta africana, assembly GCF_030014295.1. Lineage (NCBI taxonomy): Eukaryota > Metazoa > Chordata > Mammalia > Proboscidea > Elephantidae > Loxodonta > Loxodonta africana. The sequence goes on along the minus strand of NW_026974995.1, from coordinate 162,695 downwards.
TAATAATAAGTTCTCTGTGTTCCTACCTGGGTCCTTTCTGATGGATGCCTGAGCCTTCTTTGTTCTCTCTTGGCAGTTTAGTTCATTTAAGGAGAGAGAAAAGGGGTCCAAATGTAGCAATACAGTAGTTCATAGCTTTAGTTGTTTAAACATTCTTGAACAATTCTGTGACAGAAACTGAATGCTAACTATGACATCAAAGGTACTTATTGAAAATTTCCTCAGAAGATTGTGCTCTGTGATTTGAACAAATAACTCTTTCTTATTCTTAATTCCCTGCCCTATGATATTTGTCAAGTCAATTCTGACTCATAGTGACCCTATAGGACAGAGTAGAACTGTCTCCATAGAGTTTCCAGGGAGGGCCTGGTGGATTCCAGCTGCCGAGCTTTTGGTTAACAGCCCTAGCTCTTAACCACTATGCCACCGAGATTTCTAAGTGTATATTATGTATAGGAATTCTGTAAATGATAAAGTAGTAGTCAAGGTTCCATGTTACTACATCAGTATTCTTTAGAGCCTCAGAAAATCCCACTTTTCCATCTACAACACCAGGAAGGGGAGAGTGTGAGGGGATAAATGTGGATATATTCCAAAAGAACAAATAAAATGCTACAGAGAGAGCTAGGATGAAATCCTCACTTGTTGCACTCCTAAGTTATTTGAACTTAATTTGAAGACGACAAGCTGAAGATAGATCTAATTTCATAAGACTTTAAATAACTGGTACTCCCAACCCAGAAAAAACTTTGGATTATATTAGCTGCTATTTATGGAGCATTTATTATGCATCACTTCATATATTTCCATAAGCCTTACTAATGCCATTATCACCTTTAAAGATGAGGCATCTGAAAACCAGAAGGGTGATGTCACTAGCCCAAGTGTTCACATCATTGATAGACTCATGCACTAAATTTGGTAGTTTGACCACAGCACTCACTACAACACACTTTAAAAACCCCCTCAGAAAATGCAAAAATGTGAATTATAAACCTCACCATCAATCAGTCCCTTGAAAATTCCGGTGCTGGAAATCTCCTATTCTTTATCAAGAAAAGTCCATTCAGTGGCTGGATAAAAAGTGAATGCCACCAGAAGAAAACAAATAATAAAAATTAGAGTTGAACTAAATGAACTACAGAACAGAAAAACAATTGAAAGAATTAACAAAGCCAAAAGCTGGTTCTTTGAAAAAATTAACAAAATCGATAAACCATTGGCTAGACTGACTAAAGAAATACAGGAAAGGAAAAAAATAACCCGAATAAGAAACGAGAAGGACCACATCACAAAAGAACCAAATGAAATTAAAAGAATCATTTCAGATTACTATGAAAAATTGTACTCTAACAAATTTGCAAACCTAGAAGAAATGGATGAATTCCTGGAAAAACACTACCTACCTAAACTAACACATTCAGAAGTAGAACAACTAAATAGACCCATAACAAAAAAAGAGATTGAAACGGTAATCAAAAAAAACTTCCAACAAAAAAAGCCCTGGCCCGGATGGCTTCACTGCAGAGTTCTACCAAACCTTCAGAGAAGACTTAACACCACTACTACTGAAGGTATTTCAAAGCATAGAAAATGACGGAATACTACCCAACTCATTCTATGAAGCCACCATCTCCCTGATACCAAAACCAGGTAAAGACATTACAAAAAAAGAAAATTTTAGACCTATATCCCTCATGAACATAGATGCAAAAATCTTCAACAAAATTCTAACCAATAGAATCCAACAACACATCAAAAAAATAATTCACCCTGATCAAGTGGGATTTATACCAGGTATGCAAGGCTGGTTTAATATCAGAAAAACCATTAATGTAATCCATCACATAAATAAAACAAAAGATAAAAACCACATGATCTTATCAATTGATGCAGAAAAGGCATTTGACAAAGTCCAACACCAATTTATGATAAAAACTGTTACCAAAATAGGAATTGAAGGAAAATTCCTCAACATACTAAAGGGCATCTATGCAAAGCCAACAGCCAATATCACTCTAAATGGAGAGAACCTGAAAGCATTTCGCTTGAGAACGGGAACCAGACAAGGATGCCCTTTATCACCGCTCTTATTCAACATCGTGCTTGAAGTCCTAGCCAGGGCAATTAGGCTAGACAAGGAAATAAAAGGTATCCGGATTGGCAAGGAGGAAGTAAAGTTATCACTATTTGCAGATGACATGATCTTATATACAGAAAACCCTAAGGAATCCTCCAGAAAACTATTGAAACTAATAGAAGAGTTTGGCAGAGTCTCAGGTTATAAAATAAACATACAAAAATCACTTGGATTCCTCTACATCAACAAAAAGAACACCGAAGAGGAAATCACCAAATCAATACCATTCACAGTAGCCCCCAAGAAGATAAAATACTTACGAATAAATCTTACCAAGGATGTAAAAGACCCATACAAAGAAAACTACAAAGCTCTACTACAAGAAATTCAAAAGGACATACTTAAGTGGAAAAACATACCTTGCTCATGGATAGGAAGACTTAACATAGTAAAAATGTCTATTCTACCAAAAGCCATCTATACATATAACACACTTCTGATCCAAATTCCAATGTCATATTTTAAGGGGATAGAGAAACAAATCACCAATTTCATCTGGAAGGGAAAGAAGCCCCGGATAAGCAAAGCATTACTGAAAAAGAAGAAGAAAGTGGGAGGCCTCACTCTACCTGATTTCAGAAGCTATTATACAGCCACAGTAGTCAAAACAGCCTGGTACTGGTACAACAACAGGCACATAGACCAATGGAACAGAATTGAGAACCCAGATATAAATCCATCCACGTATGACCAGCTGATATTTGACAAAGGACCAGTGTCAGTTAATTGGGGAAAAGATAGTCTTTTTAACAAATGGTGCTGGCATAACTGGATATGCATTTGCAAAAGAATGAAACAGGACCCATACCTCACACCATGCACAAAAACTAACTCCAAGTGGATCAAAGACCTAAACATAAAGACTAAAACGATAAAGATCATGGAAGAAAAAATAGGGACAACCCTAGGAGCCCTAATACAAGGCATAAACAGAGTACAAAACATTACCAAAAATGATGAAGAGAAACCAGATAACTGGGAGCTCCTAAAAATCAAACACCTATGCTCATCTAAAGACTTCACCAAAAGAGTAAAAAGACCACCTACAGACTGGGAAAGAATTTTCAGCTATGACATCTCTGACCAGCGCCTGATCTCTAAAATCTACATGATTCTGTCAAAACTCAACCACAAAAAGACAAACAACCCAATCAAGAAGTGGGCAAAGGATATGAACACACATTTCACTAAAGAAGATATTCAGGCAGCCAACAGATACATGAGAAAATGCTCTCGATCATTAGCCATTAAAAAAAAAAAAATTTAGAGAAATGTAAATTAAAACTACTATGAGATTCCATCTCACACCAACAAGGCTGGCATTAATCCAAAAAAACAACAAAATAATAAATGTTGGAGAGGCTGCGGAGAGATTGGAACTCTCATACACTGCTGGTGGAAATGTAAAATGGTACAACCACTTTGGAAATCTATCTGGCATTATCTTAAACAGTTAGAAATAGAACTACCATACAACCCAGAAATCTCACTCCTCGGAATATACCCTAGAGATACAAGAGCCTTCACACAAACAGATATATGCACACCCATGTTTATTGCAGCTCTGTTTACAATAGCAAAAAGCTGGAAGCAACCAAGGTCTCCATCAACGGATGAAAGGGTAAATAAATTGTGGTATATTCACAGAATGGAATACTACGCATCGATAAAGAACAGTGACGAATCTCTGAAACATTTCATAACATGGAGGAACCTGGAATGCATTATGCTGAGTGAAATTAGTCAGAGGCAAAAGGACAAATATTGTATAAGACCACTATTATAAGATCTTGAGAAATAGTAAAAACTGAGAAGAACACATACTTTTGTGGTTATGAAGGGGGGAGGGAGGGAGGGAGGGAGAGGGTTTTTTATTGATTAATCAGTAGATAAGAACTGCTTTAGGTGAAGGGAAAGACAACACTCAATACATGGAAGGTCAGCTCAATTGGACTGGACCAAAAGCAAAGAAGCTTCCGGGATAAAATGAATGCTTCAAAGGTCAGCGGAGCAAGGACGGGGGTCTGGGGACCATGGTTTGAGGGTACTTCTAAGTCAATTGGCAAAATAATTCTATTATGAAAACATTCTGCATCCCACTGTGAAATGTGGCGTCTGGGGTCTTAAATGCTAACAAGCAGCCATCTAAGATGCAGCAATTGGTCTCAACCCACCTGGAGCAAAGGAAAATGACGAACACCAAGGTCACACGACAACTAAGAGCCCAAGAGACAGAAAGGGCCACATGAACCAGAGACCTACATCATCCTGAGACCAGAAGAACTAGTTGGTGCCCGGCCACAATCGATGACTGCCCTGACAGGGAGCACAACAGAGAACTCCTGAGGGAACAGGAGATCAGTGGGATGCAGACCCCAAATTCTCATAAAAAGACCATACTTAATGGTCTGACTGAGACTAGAGGAATCCCAGCGGCCATGGTCCCCAGACCTTCTGTTGGCACAGGACAGGAACCATCCCCGAAGACAACTCATCAGACATGAAAGGGACTGGTCAGCAGGTGGGAGAGAGATGCTGATGAAGAGTGAGCTAATTATATCAGGTGGTCACTTGAGATTGTGTTGGCAGCTCTTGTCTGAAGGGGGGATGGGAGGATAGAGAGAGAGGGAAGCTGGCAAAATTGTCAGGAAAGGAGAGACTGAAAGGGCGGACTCAATAGGGGGAGAGTAGGTGGGAGTACGGAGTAATATGTATGTAAACTTATATGTGACAGACTGATTGGATTTGTAAATGTTCACTTGAAGCTTAATAAAAGTTAATAAAAAAAAAAAGGGAATGCCATTTCCAAGTCTTATTTCTACATCTAAGAGAGAGAGAAAGCCTCACAGGCACACAAGGTAGAGAATGTGCCCCACTGCTTCTCAAGTGCTGCCTTCAACATGTTCTTGGGAACAAAAAGAAACCAAAGTTTCCTCCTGTAGTTCCATTTAGAATTTAAAGAGTTTTCCCTGAGAGGACAGGAGCCTGTAGAACTGCCTCTCAGTTGCCCCCCAGGGTTTAAAAATTTCCCATCAGTATGACTCTCCAAGACATGATTTTATGTGGTTCGATTAGCTTTGGTGTTGTGAATACTTTCATGTTCCTGACCAATTAGTTTTTTTTTTTTTTTTTAAATCTGCTCCTGAGTATGAATTTGAAGATGACTTCATTTCCTTTTATGTTCAGGAGTAGAACACTGTGTATGCCAGGATGGAAATGCCTATGGTCTTGTAAATGCAGCTGAGTTCTGGGATAAGACCCAGCATCAATCCATGAGGGTAGCACGTGCTGTTCTTGGACAGGGTAGTAAAGAGTGCTTTTCAAAAAATAATATCTCTTTTGCATCCTATTCTGACTCCTAGTTATTTCATGCATAAATACATAAAAATGCAGAGATTAATTCAAATGTTATTTTTTTCTCTCAATAATCTTGACATTCCATGGCTTTGAAACAAAAAGCATGATTTCTGTCCCTAGGTGGTGCAAATGGTTAACACACTCAGCTGCTAATCAAAAGAATGGAAATTGAAGTCCACCTCCAGACACTTCAGAAGAAAGGCCTAGCCATCTACTTTCAAAAAATCTGTCCCTGAAAACCTTATGGAGTATAATTCTACCCTGATACACACTTTTTTTTTTACACACAGGGTCTCCATCAGTCAAAATCAACTTGATATCAACTGCTTTTGTTTTAAAGAATTTTTCTCTTTTCATTTTATTGGAAAAGAATGAATGACAGATCTGTTGACTCTGATGATGGAATGTAGCATTATGATTGAAGTTTTAGGGAAAACTGGAGGTGGCCCATCAGGCCACTTCAGAAAGCGTACAAACCTAACAGTTTGTTGTTCCATACTATATTTAAACATTTTACTCTACCTTTTTTTTTTTTTTTACAAAAGACGCAGAATTGAAGTGATTCATCAGAAAAGTCATGGCCAAGAACCTTCACATCAATCACCAATGGGATTAAAGAAAATGTGTTGCTTTCTTTTTATTAAAATTTTAAATATCTGTCTTCACCAAAAGAACTGGCTGACATGGACCACACTTGTCATGATCCATGGAAAGAATTCCCCAGAGAAGTGCCTGACACATGGCATGGAGCCTGTGGAAGCACTGGGTGGTCTCACTAGGTAACAAGAGGGAGACTCAGGGTAAAGGATATCTTCCCTCACTCTCAGCACCCTCAGCTAGTACATGGATGGATGAGAGCTGATAAGGGCCCACACCATGGCACAGGGCTAAGGTTCAGCAGGGCACCGTTTTTACCCTGAGCCCTGAACATGTGCTGTGTCACCAAACTCAGCATGTTAACACCACTCTGGGAACCCAGTGTAGTGCAATCCTGTGAAAAACATAAAGAACTAGCCTGCAGAAGCCATTTCCTTGCCAGATCACCTAACTGGAGCTAGTCATCTGGCCACAAAACAAGGGATTACTTGATTGGAGCTGAATAAGAGCTCCCGGAGGCTTCTGGTTGACCTTATGCATGGAACTGATTATGGAAGAATAACCTGAAAAGGAGAAATAGGGAGGGGCCCATGCAGTCAGATCCAACTTGGGATGCCCCACACAGAAGGAACTATAGACTTCCCAATCCTAGGCAATGGAGAATTTAGAAAATCTTGCCGAAGGCACTCCAAAGTGTTGAAGCAAGGACAAGGTCCTGCTTGCCCAGGTCTAAGTGTAGTGCTATCTAAAATATCAGTTCTTCAAATCCATGAACATAAAGTGAGAGTATAAGCCATTTAGAGAGACTGAGGGAAGCAAATGTGTTCTAGACAGAGGGAATAGCTGACGTATGTACATACTCTATGACAAGAGCATACCTGCTCAGTAAGAGGAACAGAAAGGGGTCACATGGACTGGAGGATCACTGTGGGGTCAGCCATGACAGAGGAGTTGAGAGAGGGGTGAGGGTGCCATGATTACTGCAGTATCCCATTGTTCTCTTCAAATATTTCCTCTTGGTCTATGTACAGGTTCTGGAATTCCCATTCTTCACAATGTAATCCATAATTTGTTACGATCCACACACTCGCGTGCCTTTGCATAGCCAGTAAATCACAGGTAAACATCTTTTTGGTATTCTCTGCTTTCAGCCAAGATCTATCTGACATCAGTAACGATAACCTTCATTCCACAAACTCTTCTGAATCCAGCTTGAATTTCCAGAAGTTCCCTGTAGATGTACTGCTGTGACCACTTTTGAATGATTTTCAGTAAAATTTTACTTCTCTGTGAAATTAATGATTTTGTTTGATAATTTCCACATTCTGTTGGATCACCTTTCTTTGGAATGGGCACAAATGTGGACCTCTTCCAGTCAGTAGGCCAGGTAGGTATCTTCTTAATTCCTTGGCATAGATGGGTGAGCACCTCCAGAGTTTCATCCGTTTGTTGAAACATCTCAGTTGGAATTCCATCAATTCCTGGAGCCTAAGTTTTCACCAGTATCTTCAGTGTCACTATAGGGTCGACATGAGCCAGAATCTAATCCAGGACAATTTTATTTATTTATTTATTTTTTAATGCAGCTTGGATGTCTTCCTTCAATACTATCAGTTCGTGATCATATACTACCTCCTTTTGAACACTGACCAGTTATTTGAGTACAGCGACTTTGTGTATTCTTTCAATCTCCTTCAATACTATCAGTTCATGATCATATGCTACCTCCTTTTGAACACTGACCAATTATTTGAGTACAGAGACTTTGTGTATTTTTTCAATCTTATTTTGGTGTTTCCTGCTTCATTGTGTATTATGCCCACAGAATCCTTCAAAATTGCAACTTGAGTCCTGAATTTTTTTTTTTTTTTCAGTTTTTTCAGCTTGAGAGAAACTGGACGTGTTCTTCCCTTTTGGTTTTCTAACTCCAGGTCTGTACGCATTTCATTATAATACTTCGTCTTCTCAAGCCATTCAATGAAATTTTCTGTTCAACTCATTTACTTCATCATTTCTTCCAATCTCCTTAGGCACTCTACAGTCAAAGCTGAATTTAAGAGTCTCTTCCGACGTCCATATTTGTCTTTTCTTTCTTTTCTGTCTTTTGAATGACCTTTTGTTTTTTCATGTATGATGTCTGTCTTAGGCTGGATTCTCTAGAGAAGCACAACAAGTAAAGCTTATAGAGAGAGAGAGATTTATATCAAGGAAATGGCTCAGTGATCACAATGTCCTTGATATCATCCCACAACTAGTCAGATCTTCGGTTATTAGCTTTCAGTGTGTCAAATCTATTCTTGAGATGGTCTTCACATTCAGGTGTGATATACGTGAGGTCACATTTTGGCACTCACAGGCTTGTTTTAGTTTTCTTCTGCTTCAACTTGAGCTTCCGTTTGACCAGTTGATGTTCTGTTCCACAGTTGGCCCCTGGACTTCTTTTAACTGATATTGATCTTTTCCATCGTCTCTTTCCACATACGTAGTTGATTTGATTCCTCTGTTTGCATCCTGTGAGGTCCAAGTGTACAGCTGCCATTTGTGTTGTTGAAAGAAAGTATTTGCAATGAATAAGTCATTGATCTTGAAAAATTCTGTCATTTGATTTCTGGCATTATTTCTATCACCCAGTTCATATTTTCCAACTACCAATTATTCTTCATTTTCACTTTTCCCATTCCAGTCACCAGTAATTACCAATGCATCTTGATTGCATGTTTGATCAATTTCAGACTGTAGAAGTTGGTAACAATCTCCAATTTCCTCATCTTTGGCCTTAGTACTCTGTGTGTCAATTTGAAAAATAGTAGTATTAACTGGTGTTCCTTGTAGCCATGTAGATATTATTGCCTATCACTCATAGCATTTTACTTCAAGATAGATCTTAAAATGTTCTTTTTGATGATGACTGTGCCACCATTCCTTTTTAATTTATCATTCCCGGCAGCGTAGACCATATGATTGTCTGATTAAAAATGGCCAAAACAAGTCTATTTCAGCTAACTAATGCCAATGATATCAATCTTTATATGTTCTATTTCATTTTGGCTTCCAATTTTTCTAGATTCACATGTAATACATTCTACTTTCCAATTATTAATGGATATTTGAATCTGTTTCTTCTCATTTTGAGTCACGCCACATCATCAAATGAAGGTCCTGAAAGCTTTACCCCACCCATGTCATTAAGCTCTAATCAACTGTGAGGAGGGTGCTCTTCCCCAGTCATATTTTGAGTGCCTTCCAAACTGAGGGGCTCATCTTCTGGCACTGCATTGGACAATGTTCTGCTGCTATTTGTAAGGTTTCCTCTGGATAATTTTTTCAGAAATAGACTGCCAGCTTCTTCCTTTTAGTCTGTCTTAGTCTTGAAGCTCCACTGAAACCTATCTGTCATGGATGACCCTGCTAGCTTTTGAAATACTGGTGGCATAGATTCCAGCATCACAACAACATGAAAGCCCCCACAGTACGACAAACTGATAGACACATTGTGATATGTAAGTGTGTGTGTACATGTATATATACACACACATACATATATACATATATAATCACCTGCTATGTATATATGTATAGATGTATCAAGAACATCAAAATGCTTATTTTGATCTTTGGTCATTATTTTTCTCTCTAGGGAGGTAAGTCTCCTTAGGAAACCCAATTGCCATATGAGATTTGCTTGATAAAGCTAGGATTTGAACAAAGGACATTATTGATTATGGTCTAAAATAGCCATAGTCTGAAATATCCTTCTTCACAAAGAGCTGTACCAACCAGGCAGGCAGGCCACTAATCAGTGAAACACATCCCCTACACTAGGACTGTGCCTGATACCTAATAAGAAGTTTTACCTCCTTGATATACTTCTACATATTCAAGCCGGGAGTCTTATTTCTGTGGACATCTTCTCTCTTTGGATGAATTATTACAACACTGGCTCTTTTTTTATATGTCAGTTGTTGTCTTACATTATTGCATATGATCTCATCAATGACATGCTATATTATTACACGTGATCTTATCAATTACTTCGTTGCTATAATGTAACTCTTGCAATTTTATGAAATTGTCACTAATTCACCAACCAAAAGATTTAGGCAGGGTTCATTGACTTAAGTTACAAAATACATATATCTATACAAAACTAAATTTTATGAATGAATAATGGTTAACAAAAATATATTAAAGTCCACTGGAAGAGATTATTGCTCAATACAGTTGCTATTTATTATAACTAGAATTGTCCTTATTTGAATATAAGGTCATGAATTATCCCTCTGTGCGTGTCCAGGGGCAGCTGAAAGGTTTTTTGTTGTTGTTGCTTTGTTTTTTTTAAGGATGTTACAAAAAGAAACATAGTGTCAAAAAGGCGCTTAATTAGCTAATATTTATGGTCCTATGAGATCCTTGCGGTGACCACACCCCATTGACTGTTGAACAAGAAAAAAAGCAGATTCAGCAGTGCTAGAACTTATTGGTTAACAAAATAAATCAGTCAAAGATCAGGGATAAATTATTAAACATGGATGGAAAACAGAGAAAATAAGCTCAAACGTACAAAAGAGTGAGGTGAAGCTTTGCATACAAAAGGCTCTGGATTATGTACTGCAAAAGAAGAAGGGTAGCAACCCCAGAGAGCATAAGCGCGGAGTGGGCTTTTGCTCCCACAAATATTACTGTATTTGATGTTCTGTTACTTTATGGGACATTGGTTCAAAAAAAAGAAAACAGAGTCTGTGCTCACGCAACAATGTCCCCAAACATATTTCTGGGACAGAACCCTATTTTCTCTTCTCCGTCAATCCAATTTCATTTAAATTTTTAGAGAATTAGCAGTTGAAATCTTCTATTCTTTGCCATCTCCCCAGCACCTTGGTTGGGTTTGGCTTTAAGAAGAATTCATTTCTCCAACTTTTGACTCTTGATTTTACCTTCATTGTCAGTCAGGACACATGAGAGGTTTGAATAAATCATTGAGGCTAATATTATACAGCAAAATTTCTATGTATGTGGAATCATCCATTACTCACAGTAGATACATGGTATTGAGTTCCACATTCTGTGGATGCAACAAGATACACCACTTCTTATATTTCTAATGCCTGAATGATGTCTTTACTCAATATGGTTCTCCTATCAATATCTTCCAAAAGCTTTTGTTTTTTGTAAATTTTTGTTTCTCTTAAACTGTAATTTTAAAAAACATTTAATAATTTCACCATGTAGATATCTTCCCCATGTCCTACTTTATTTTTTGCTTATATACAAGTATATCTATAGGATTGCAATCATCCTATAATTTTTTAAACATTTTGATTTTCATTTTGGATTATTAAAAGCCTTTTCCCATGTAGAGAGAATCTAAAATGTACTTACTTATTTTAGCAGTTGTAAATTAACATATACAAATTCATAATATATTTTTAATTTTTTTTAATCATTTAATCTGTTTTCAAATTTTCGCTGTCATAGACAACTTTTGACCAAACCTCATCTCATGTACAGTCTTTATATTTAGTCATTTTGGCAAGTACATTTTCAGGGGATTATTGAGGCAAAAGATATGATTATATTCATAAATATTGGTAATCATTGTCAGATAACCTTCTGATTTTGTTTACCAGTATTACAAATATTTTATTTAAACAATAATTATATGTACATTATAGTATATCTAACATTTACAATAAATCACAGAGTAAAATATAAAATCTCCTTGTAAAATTCATGATTTCACAATCACACTTTACAGAGGTAACTAATAGTTCCTTACATATTTTTCCAGGTTTTTCAGAGTTATACACGTACATATATTGTTTAAATATCCCTTTTTATGTAAAAAACTGGATTTTTTCCATTTTTTCTAAAATCACAGGAATATGAAACATTCGTAATGAAAATCTAACTTGGAGCATTATCTCATTTGCTTGATAAGTATAATTAAAACTATGTTATACATTTCCTCAATTACTGGCAATAGTATTTTTGTATATTTTTTATTTCTTATATTTTGCTTTCCAAATTTTATACATATAGATATATATTTGTCAGTTAATTTTTTAATATCTTTAAAGTTTGAGCTCTTTTCTTTTTTTCATATTTATATAATTCAGTCTTTAATTTGGGGAGTTATGTCTTTATCCTGTCTTATATTATTTCTATAATTTTTAATACTAATCTCAAAAGATCTAGAATTTGTTTTAGGATGATTTTGAGATACTCTTCCTTTTTCTGATTAACCACCAATCCATCAGTGAGCCAATAACACCTTCAATCAGCCATCACATGTACTAAGAACCTACTCAGATCTGTGGTAGCTATAATGGGATATAGAAATATGTCTTTAGGCTCCTTACAGTCAAATTGGAAGGAAAACATACCTCTGAATAAGATAATGAGTTATGTAAGAATTATACATGACTGTATATGATAATTCCTAATGAATTACGGTTCCAAAAGTAGAGAGAATCCTACAGAATAAAGTGAGGGTCAGTGAAGGTTAAAAAATGAGGTAGTAATGGAGTTACAGATTTCAATGTGTGAAAACGAAGTTTCCAGCTAGGTTCTCTGGAACTAAAGTACTGATTAAGCTTATACAGATTTTCCCTAAGCAGAACTAATATTTCAAAGTTAGTAACTCAATTTGTCCCTGTAGTATCCAACCCAGTGCCGTTGAGTCGATTCCGACTCATAGCGACCCTATCCCTGTAATAAAGCTGCATAATACAAATAAAACTTTAAGTTTCTTTGTAGTCCACCTGAAATAAAATTAACTCAATGTGATAACATTAGTTATGACAACTGGAAGCTCTGACTGGCAGTTCCAATTATCTCTGACAAATATAAAAGAAAAGGTGAATTAATTATTACTTAGTTTTGATACACTAGGTCCCTGATAGGATCTAAAGACAAAAAAAAGCCTGTCATTTTCTGAGAAGAGAGGAGCGGTTAGGTTAGAAAGTGAGTAAAAGATGGTAAGAAGATGCATTGCTTCAGGTCAACATGGAAATAGCCGTCATAAAAACTACACTCTCATTAAATCAAAAAGTTTTAAGAGGTAAGCCTGTGGGCTAATAATGGACGGCCATGAAAGTGATGCAATTCTACTTGGTTTTGTTTTAAATGAGCAAAGAGAAGATTTGAAACCTGAAGACAGGCAAGCAGTAGGACTTTACTAAGATGCATGCATTACCACAGACCAACAGTGCCTCAGAGTTCTATCACTCAGTTCAGCCTTTATTTCCTAATACCCCTGAGCTATCCTACCCCCCTGATATTGAGGGACATCACAGTAGCAGAGTTTGCTCTTTGTTCTTTTTTAAAAACCTTGATTTTTACTTTACCTGTTGAAATGCTAACAATTCAAATTATATCTGGACCCAAAGCTCTCTCTATATATATATACTTTTTTTTAAGGAAAGCTCTATACCTGGGCCCAAAAGTCCTTCTTTTTCTTTGCAGAAAAATATATACATACCTCTATCCACTGTGGTATTATATTCCCATGTGCTTTGTTAGATAGGTATTGAATTGAATAAGGTAATCCTAGATTATATACTATTCTTGAGTGTCCTTAATTTAAACAGGTTTTCACTCTTGTTATTTCATTTGGCCTGCACACTTTTTGGCATGGTAACTGGCCATTTATATTGTTTTCTTTAAGTACAAATATTCATCTGTAATAGAGAGTTTTACCTAGTATAATCAAGCTATAAAATGGCTTGCATACTAATAGATAGCTTTCTTTCTAGCATTTTACCTGCAAGTCATACAAATCATCAAATCCCAACCATCCATCCTAGAAAAGAGAAGTCTCTATTCAGCAGAAAATGATGTGAACTGACACCTTAAGTTTCTGTCCTGACTCCAAAACCAACCACTGTAAACTTCATGATGGGACAAATATCAAAGCAGAAAACTAGGTACATAACAAAAAATAATGAAGGGAGGGAAACCTCAGAGACTTGATAAAGTTAAAGCAGGAGATCAAGGAGAGTGACAGTGAGCGAATTCCGGGAAGGAAGAAGAGCAAGAGTATATGGGATACAGAAAGACATATGGGGGAGGGGAGCAAAGAATGATATTGAGGGTAGTGAGACCCAAAATTTCATCACAGATTTCATTTTTTTTCTCCCTGACCCACTGTACTTGCCCCAAAATCTGACATGGTATGCTGTTGTAGATTATGATCAAGGGTTGCCCTAGGTCTTGAAAATCTAGGACAAGAGTGTAGGAGTATAAAAAAATTATACCCAGTCCCAGAAACATCACCACTGAACATCAAACTCTTTAAATGAGAGGACCCCCAAGAATAGACATTTCTGCCAGGCTGGCTTCAATGCCACCGTGTAGATAATTTCCCCCTGTGTAAGCAGGAAGACCTTTGACAAATAGTATAGGTTTGCTCAGAGAACAGGGAAGCCTTAAGAATCCTGAACCACTGTAACCTTTCATTGGTGGAAATACACCCTAGGAGTTCCATCTTCTTCAGATTGCAGGCTGAGTATAGGTTCTATTAGGGTACAGATGTCAACAAGTCAATTTTGAGGAAGTATTGCAAAGAAAATATTTCAAATAGACTTTTGAAAAACTCACCTTTTTTCTTATGGACAGACATATAACTTCCAATAAAGAATATTGCTCATATTTCAGTTTTAATGTGCTTAGAAGATGAATTATATGAAGCCTCGCTGAAACATGGAAACAATTCTTCCTTGACATTTATGGATGCTTTCTCTCACAGAAGGTTATGGAGAGTGGGGAGTTTATGGGGACAGGGAACTCTGCATAGGGAGACTTTACCTGGTTTCTCCTCAGAAGCAGTAGCTTAGACAAAACAAGTGGGTCGATGATACATGTGGAGCGGTGCAGTTAAAAAAAAATAGCAAAAGTTTATTAATCTGGTGCTTGACAACACTTTTATATATATATATATATATAAAAAACTATTTTGGCACACTGAAAGAGAAATGCCTCTGAGGCCAGTCCCCTTATTACAGGTTCTTTTTGGAAAACATGAGTTAATGTTTCTCTTTTTACCGCATTGAGTATTTATAGTAATTCACATAAAAATTTCCAGAAGCCTATGACAGGCTTTCAGCCTCAGGAGCTCCAAAGAAACCATTTCTCCCAGCCTAGTCCCTAAAGATGGTCCAGTGAGCTACCCAGCTCAGAGAGTCCTAGAGCGAAAGCAAACCTTGGGGCCAATTAGTTAAACTCCAACTCACTGTGAATGCATGTGAGAAAACCTCAATCCCTTCTCCATAGAATTGTGTAAACCCATCTCTTCTAGTAGCATGGAAGTCTTGAAGCCAATTAAAGGCTCAGAGAAGTGAAATATGTGTGGTAGACATGAATTCTGGCTTCACCACTTATGTGTTCTGTGAATTTAAACAAGTTTCCTAACTTCTTTAATTTCAATTTCTTCTTTTGTAAGTGGTAACTGGTAATTATTATTTATTAATTTTAACATTATTACTAATGTTACATTCTCCTGTTTCTAACTCCACCTGTGTTTAAGTTGGTTCATAAAAAAGAAGGGAGAGAGAAAGAAAAGGGAAAGGAAATATTGAATGCTTATGTGTTTTCTTTTCATTTTTGAAAATGTATGCTTTTCAACTCATAGGGAAGAAAGTTGGATTTTTGCTTTTTTAATGGGGTTGGAAGTTATTAAAAATGGGACAGATTGCATTGCAAAATTACTTTCCTATTTGGAAGACCATGTTACTACCCAGAACTCTGACCTCAGAATTGGCTAGTGTCTGTCAGGTACCTTCAATGAGGATGACATGAGAAGTCTGTAGTGGGGAAAAGGGAAAGAGATGAGAGATAGAAACGAAGGCAGGATGCCATTAACATACATTGCAACATGCTTTCCAATTTTGCTGAAAGGCCTAGTGGCAACCAGCATGCCCAATCTCGGAGAAAGGCAAGCCCAACATCTGGATTTTTTTGTTATAAAGGGACAGACTCATGAGGAAGGTATTTGGTGAGTTATTTAGGGCACACAAGCCTCAGATTCCCCATCAATTAAATGGGAACAAGCAGATTGAAGTTAAAAAAGTTTCTGTAAAAAGTAAAAGATATATGAAAAGAAAGCATCCTGACTCAGAAAAGTGCAGAAGAAACGTGCATGTGTTCTTATTAATCCTCCCTAAATTTGTAGACCTCAGGCCCAGAGAAGGGACATAGCTCACATAAGGTCACAGTTAGTTAGTGACAGTACTGAGTCTAGAATCCAAGTCTCTTAATTACAAATCTAAAACTGTTTTCTTGTAATAAGTTCTGTACAGTAATGCCATAAACATTCTTGGCCTGGGAAATGACACTAGCCAATGGAGGAGCCCCTGAGTGGCACAAATGGTTAAGCAGCAGCCTACTAATTGGAAGGTTGGTGGTTTGAACCCACCCAGAGGCCTGGGAAGGAATGCCTGGCAAGATGCTTTCAAAAAGCCCCAGCCTTGAAAATCCTCGTTGCTGTTCTTGTTAGGTGGCGTTGAGTGGGTTCCCACTCATAGTGGCCCCAAGTACAAGAGAACCAAGAATTACCTGTGCCATTCTCACAATTTTTGTGCTTGAATCCATTGTTGCGGCCACTGTGTCAATTCATCTCCCTAAGCATCTTCCTCTTTGTCACTGACCCTCTATTTTACCAAGCATGACGTCCTTCTCCAGGGAGTGATCCCCCCTGATAACATGTCCAAAGTATATGAGAGGTAGTCTCTCCATCCTTGCTTCTAAGGAGCTTTCTGGCTGTATTTCTTCCAAGACAGATTTGTTTGTTCTTCTGGGAGTCCACAGCATATTCAATATTCTTTGCCAACAGCATAATTCAAAGGTGTCAATTCTTCTTCGGTCTTCTTTATTCATTGTCCAGCTTTCACATGTATATGAGGTGATTGAAAACAACAGACTCGGTTAAAAGTCCTATGGAGTGCTATTCTACTCTGTACACATGCGAACACCAGAAGTCAAAATCCACTAGATATCAAACAAAAAAATAAAAAGTTTCAAAGGAGACCATTAAACTGCCAAAAGGTGAGAAGATTGGTAAACGATACCTTAATGTTCTTTTAAGATCTGAGGTAAACTTACCATGAGTGTTCGTTAAATATTCATTGTAGACTGAATGACTGGTTTATCTAACTGGACTTCAGTTTCTGCCTTAACAATGCCAGGGTGCTATTGAATCCAGTTGATCATGGGCAAGTTCACTTATGGGAGGTGAGAAGAGATGACAACCGAGGTATTTTGGGTTTTGATCCAAGTGTTTCTCAAGTGTAGTTTTAGGATGAATTAGTGTCCTAGTTTAAACCTTATTCATTTTCGTCTTATTAAGAGGAGGTTTCAAGTGAAAAATTCAGAAACTCCAGCAAGATTTGAACCAGATTAATAAAATGGAAAATTGCTTTCAGAATAAAATTCAAATCATTAATAAAAGTATTAATTTTGTAAGGGATTGGAGAATGAGAAAAAGAGTAGGTAGAGGATAATACCTTTATATACTAGCTTAATTTTTATATACATATGGGAAAATAACTAGAATACAGAAATTTTTTTGAAATATTCTTCTCTGTGTTATATTAAACTATGATCTGTGGTTATTTTCAAGATCAAGGAACTAATCTCAGCAATAACTACATTCATTTGCCAAACTCAACGTTCTAATGTATTAATAATGTAAATACATTTAAATATGTTTTTAACCCAAAAACCCACTGCTGTCGAGTCAAATCGGACTCATACTGACCCTATAGGACAGCATAGAACTGCCCCACAGGGTTTCCAAGGAGCACCTGCGGGATTCAAACTGCTGACCTTTTGGTTAGCAGCTGTCACTCTTAACCACTATGCCACCAGGGTTTCCTAAATATGTTGTTACGTCAGATTTATTGCCATCCAGTCAATTCCAACTCATGTGGTTGTTGTTGTTAGGTGCCATCATGTCAGTTCCAACTCATAGGGACACTGTATACAACAGAATGAAACATTGCCTGGTCCTACTTCATCCTCGCATTCGTTGTTATGTTGCAGCCACTATGTCAGTCCATCTTGACAAGAGTCTTCCTCTTTTTCACTGACCCCCTACTTTACCAAGCATGTTGTCTTTCTCCAGGGACTGAATTCTCCTGATAACATGTCCGAAGTATGTGAGACATAGTCTCACCATCCTTGCTGCTAAGGAGCATTCTGGTTTCATTCTTCCAAGACAGATTTGTTCCTTCTTTTGGCAGTCCACGGTATATCAATTTTCTTCACCAACACCACAATTCAAAGGCATCAATTCTCCTTCAATCTTCATTATTCATTGTCCAGCTTTCACATGCACATGAGGCAATTGAAAGCACCATGGCTGGGTCAGGTGCACCTTAGTTTTCAAGGTGACATCTTTGCTTTTTAACACTTTAAAGCAACCCTAAAGGACAGAGTAGAACTGTACCGTAGAGTTTCCAGAACATCCTGCTGGTGTAGTGGTTAAGAGCTACAGCTGCTGATCAAGAGGTTGGCAGTTTGAATCTACCAGGCTCTCCTTGGAAATTCTATGGGGCACTTCTTCCTTGTCCTATAGGGTCGCTATGGGCTGGAATTGACTGGACTGCAATGTTTTTTGTTTTGTTTTGTTTTTTTTGGTATAGAGTTTTCTAGACTATAATCTTGATGGAAGCGGACTGCCATATCTTCCTCCAGCACAGTATCTGGTGGGTTCCAACTGCTACCCTGTCAATTAGCAGGGAAGTGCTAAACACTGTGTTGCCAGGACTCCTTAACTGGGATCAGTGTCCTAAAAATAAACTTTATTATCAATTTAAATGGTTTCAGGAAGCTCCTGTACCTAATCTCTAAGACATTTTTTGTCTTCCCTCTATGAATGTTTTTCAAAGCATAGTGTGAATAGCAATGACTTTAATAGAAAATCTGATCCCTCTCTTCTAGTGTTTTCATTATTATAATCTAAGCATGTATAAAATTCAACTCTCTTTACTTTACATATAAGTTTACTGAGCTCCATCTCTGAAATGATGAGTGACCTGAGGGTGGAAATAGCATTTCCCAATCTCCACATTAGTGTTTTACAGTTGCATTACATTACCTTCTGTTTTACAAGGTCCATCCCCTATAAAGTTCTTGGCTAAGCCCGTTTTGATTTCTTTCCTCTTGAAGTTTTATCTGGTACACAACTTCCATTTTTCTGGAGAAGGATTCCAGAGAGAGGGAATAGTGAATTTATTTACCTTCCCTATGGCAAGAAAATAACTGGTCAATAAAAGAAACAGAAAGGGGCTACATGGACAGAGGAGTCAGTGAGGGATCAGCCAGGAGAGAGGAGTTCAGAGAGGTGGGAGGGTAACAAGATTACTGTTACTTATTATTTAACATTTGCGTTGTGTCGGCTTTTGCCCTGGGTTACATGGAGAGCTATTGCAGTAGAGTAGATTTATGATATGATCCAACTTATGAGTTTAAATGGTAACAGTAGCTGCCTTGCTCAGGGTAGGCTACTGAGGAAGGGAATGCAAAGATAAAAGCAGGGAGACTAGGTAAAATTCAATTGCAATAACCTAGGTGAAAGATGACGGTGGCTAGGAATTAGGTGACAACTTTAAAAATGATAAGAAGCCTTTGAATTTGGTAAATGCATTGGAGTTAAAGCCAACATGATTTCCTGGTAGAGTGAAAGTAGGGAGTTAGAAAACCAAATAGACCAAATGCACCATCAGTCAAGTTGGAGGATGACGTGAGTGGAGTCAGTTTGGGCATGGAAGGAGAACCAGGAATACAGCTTTGGGTTTGTTCAGTTTAAGAATTCTATTTGTCATTTAGATGGAAATATCATGAAGTAGTTGGATTTTCAGGTCTTCACCTCAAGAAAGAAGTCTGGTCTGAGATACTTATTTGGAAATCTTGGTCATGTAAAGAGAGTATGTGAAGGAAGGATAGATCAACTGAGTTAAATGCAAATAATGGATTTAAAAAAATGAGAAATGAGCAATTGCTGTTAGATTTAATGATGCAGAGGCCAAAGGTGACCTTGAGAAGAGGATTTTTAGAAAGCATTAGGTATTTATGTGTAAGTGAAGGGGGTTTAAAAAGAATGGAAGGAGAGAAACGGGAGATAAGCATTATTGTGTTTTGCTGCAAAAGAGGGAGAATGAAATGGGATATTAGATAATGAAGTGGAGTCAAGGAAAAAAAAAATTTTTTAAAGATGAGAAAGTTAATGAATTGCTTCTTTGCTAATGTAACTGATCCAGTAGAGAGGAAAACACAGATGAAATAAAAGACAGAAGAGATTCTTAGGCAAGTGTCCTTTGTAAGCAGTGAAGAGATGAGTTCCCATGCAAAAGAGAGTTTAGTTGCCTTAGGTAAGGGTCACAGATACTTCATTTATAGTAGCAGTTAAGAAGGCAGCATATAAGTGAATGGAGGCTGGAATAGTAGTGAATTTTTCAAATTCTAGTACAGAGGTAATCATATAATTTGCAAGCTAATATTAGTAACAGCAAGTCATTAGTAACAGCAAGTCCTTATAACAACATTAAGATCACTATTTCTTTCAGAAGTCAGAACATCAAAAAAAAAAAGGTTAGGGGTTGAGCTGTTAAATAATATGCTTAATACTAACGACTTTCATGTGAATTAATTTGGGGATTCCATAGAACAGATAAAGAATTTGTAATAGTACAGCAGAAATGTTCAAAACAGCTCATATATGTAATAGAAGATGCAGATTCTGAGCCTACTTTTTTTTAAAAAGTGACTTAAACAAGATAGAAATTTATTCCCCTCTTTCATAAAGGAAGCCCAAGGCAAGTTGTACGGGGATAGTTTATACAGCTAAACAACATCAGGGTTATAGGCTCCTCAGTCTTGCATATTCAGCAACCTTAATACACACTCTCATGGTCCAACATGGCTGCTTGAGTTCAAACCACAATTCAACATTCAAAGAATTACCATTTACGTTACAACTTTCATTTATATTTTACTGGCCAGAATTTAGTCATGCAGTCACAGCTAGCTACACGATGTGCTGGGAAATGCAGCCTTTTAGTTAGCAGTAATGAGTTTAAAAAAAAAAAAAAATGCTACCCAGTCGATTCTGACTCATAGTGACCCTATAGGACAGAGTAGAACTGCCTCGTTGGGTTTCCAGGATTGTGATCTTTATGAAAACCAACTGCCATACCTTTCTGCTATGGCGAAGATGGTGGGTTCAAATCATTGCCCTTTTGGTTAGCAGCCAAGTTTCTTAGCCACTGCACCAACAGGGCTCTTTAGCTGGGATCAGCATCCAAAATATAAACATTTTTTCAGCTGAAAGTGTTTCAGGAAGCTCCTGCTCCTAATCACTGAGGTATTTTTGTCTTCCCTCCATGAAACTTCTTCAAAGCATGGTGTGAATGGCAATAAGTTAAGTAGATAATTTGATTTCTCTTTTTAGTGATTTCCTTTGATTATTATATTCTAAATAAGAATAAAATTCAGCTCTCTTATGTTCACTTATAAGGATACTGAGCTGCCAACTCTCAGATGATGAGTAACCTAAGGGCAGAAGTAGCATTTCCGGACCTCCATTGTAGTGTTTTATGCTGCATTACATTCCTTTCTGTCTTACAAGGACATCTTCTGTAAAGTTCTTGGCTAAGTCTATTTTTCCCCCTCTTGAAGTTTTTTTTTTTTTTTTTTTTTTGTATTATGTTTTATTTTTCATCAGAAACCACCCCCAATCTGGTCCACAATTTCCTCATGGCATTTTTCACTTCCTTATTTCTAAAAGTGTAAATCACAGGATTGAGCAGGGGAGTTAGCATTGTGTAAAATATGGCCACCATCTTGTCGAAGGTGAAAGCAGATGGAGATCGTGCATACTCAAATATACAAGGGATGAAAAACAAAACCACGACAGCAATGTGAGATCAACAGGTGGAGAGAGCTTTCCACCGACCTTCAGAGCTATGAGTTCTCAGCAAGAGCAAGATGACACAATAGGAGATAAGCAACAATGAGAAGTTTATGATGCAGAAAAACCCACTATTGGCAACCACCAAAAGGCCAAGGATGTATCAGTACAGGCAAGCTCCAATAATGGATACAAATCACACATGAAGTGATCGAAGACATTGGGGCCACAGAAGGGCAGCTGGAAAGTAAAGACAATTTGTATCACAGAATGCAGGAAGCTCCCTGCCCAGGCTACCCCCATCAGAATGCCACAGAGCCTCCAGTTCATGATAGAGGGATAGTGCAAGGGCTTGCAAATGGCCACATAGCGGTCATAGGCCATTGCAGTGAGAACAATCATCTCCACTCCACCAAAGAATTGTTCAGCAAAGACCTCGGTCATGCAGCCCTCTAAGGAGATGGGTTTCCTCTCATAAAGGGAGTCCACAATCATCTTTGGGGCTATGACGGAGGAGAAGCATGCATCCAGGAAGGACAGGAAGCCTAGAAAGAAGTACATGGGGGAGCCCAGGAGTGCCGGGCTGCTGATGATGGTCACTACAATTTGTAAATTGCCCCCAATGGTTGCAATGTAGATAAACAAAAATAAAACAAATACTATTTTTTGAACGTTTGGATTCTGTGAAAGCCCCAAGAGGATGAACTCGGTAACAAAGCTTTGGTTTTGCGTCATTTCAGAGAAAAGATGAAACCTACCACAGTGACCAAGTAGAATCTGATATTATAAGAAAAGAAATTTTCCCCAAAGCAGCTTATAGTATTAGCACAGTCTTCAACGCATTGGGGCATCAGATGTCAAGTTATTTTAAGTGCTTCTGTTGTTGTTAAGAATACAAAATTAGAAATTTGTTGAAGATGGTAGTGAGACATCGGGCAAAATTGAGGTCAAATACTTTAAAATAGTCAGAGTTTCAGTTGGGAGGTGGAATATTCTATGTGGTAGGGATGACAAATAGTGTTTATCTTAGGTGCCAACTCCGATTAGTTCACAGTGGCTAATTAGAGTGAATTGATGTGAAGAATTCTGTCACACATCCAAGCTCTGAGGAAAGGAGGACTGTAATGTATTTCTTACACCTGTCATTGACCATGGCGTGGGAATCAGAATGACTTGCATGGGAAAAGTCTCTCTCACCAGGGAACTGCCTTACCTACGAAGAGAAGAGATAGCATGCAGTTTAAGAGGCACTTGGAAATCATGCCTACTCCCTCAAATGTTTCTTTAAAAGTCTGAGCTGAATGGGGCCTTCAAGATGAATGAATTCATTCCTTAAAAAAAAGAAAGGCCTATGAAAACATCTAGCTATATGCTTAGCAAATAATAAGTATACTTATTATATTAAGTGTTGGGGGTTTTTTTTCATCATTTTAAATGAAAACAGAAGGCAATAAAAATAATAATACCTACTTGAGAGTGTTGTGTTGATAACTAAGTGAAATAATGCAAGGAAAGCAATCGCTCAGTGTCTTATGTTTAGGATACAGTCCATGCGAGGTCTCATTATCTCTATGTTACTGGTAACAAACTCATGCTTTGAGAGGTTAAGTTAAAAAAAAATCAACAGAAGATGGATCTGGGATTTTCTTGCTCCAAAACCAGAGTTTCTGCCACTGGATCAATAAGAAAAGTGGTGAGAATGTTTCTTTTCAGGGAGAACTTCAGAGCAAGGATGCCCTTTCTACAGTCTCCACCCACCTCTCAAGATTAAAACCTTCAGATTCCTTTTTTTATGTATAAATGAGACACCTCAGTGAAAGAAATTACAAATGTTTTATAATCGGAAGGTAACGGCCCAACCATATACATACATATCATATACATATAAATGACAACAACCAGATAGATTAAGGAAAAAAAGCAACATATTGAATATAAACTAGTCTTGAAGCTTTATCAATTATTAACCAATTATTTATAGGATGTGGCCCAATATGATCAAGTACAATCCTCAAGGTCCATCTGATTCAAAATTATATAGCCTTGTTGTAAGACAGTTCATACATAGCTTATCTGATCATCTCACAGGACTATGAGGGCCAATTTTGAAAACATGAAAACGTTGCTTGTGATAAAGAACTGTTGCAAGTTGTGGTTATTGTTATCCCACTTAATAAGCCAGCTGCTTTACCCATTGAAAGCATTTCCATGAGTCAACGCGGTAATTACTTCAACTTTTGACTTCATTTCCCGTAGGCAGACAGGGCTTTGAAGAATGAGGATGTCTTTCCTTACACGTATAGCAGAAATTTATCAGTCAATTTACATAAACATGTTTGCTAATAAGATAAATAAAAGAACAGTGTAGCTTATTGTGAGAATTATTAATAAACTAACTTCGTTGAATGTAACGTAGAATTTAACAAATATACAATTGTGTGTATTAATGTCTTCTGTTTGCTTTCTTTAAAAACAACCATTTCCTCTTATTCTCAGGGTTTAGGGAATCCTAAATTGTGCTATCACTGTTAACCCCATGTCCAGCTACAAGCTTTCACTCAGAAAACAAGAGTATTAACTAAACCCAGTAAGGTCCTTGGGTCTGTCAGCAACCACTTATTAAAAATTAAAGAATATCAGTATGTGATCCAACAGTAGTCAGTTTAGCCTAGAACCAAAGCAAGAGAGACAATAAAGTTAAATGAATAAGAATATCAACTCCAGGCTCATACAGGCCTGGGTTCAAATCCAAGCTTTTCTATGTAGTTATTTGTCAAAGCACAAGTTATTGAAATCCTTGGTTCCCACGTCTGGAAAGTGAGTATAATAAGAATGCTTATTGATAGAATCAGATAACACATGAAAATGTTCGATAGGAGATAAAGCCCCAGACCATTGACACAGAAAATTGTCAACATTTTTATTAATTCCTGTTTTACAATGAACAGGACTGATAAGTACTTTTACTGATAAGCTCTTTGAGTCATTCTCTTATTAAGATAAGTATGTAAATTTTTATTTGGTCACAGTGTAGGTATGCTTATTTTTTAATGCATAGCACTTTAAATGCCTTTTATAATCCCTCAGTAGCTCTCAGACCCATAGGAGTCCACTTCTACTTCAGGCAGCTTCTTTATGCAAAGAAAATCTAATAAACTCTATATTGTTCTATACTAATCTATATTAATGATTAAATTATTCTTAAACATTCCACTTTTTTTTTTTTTTTTTTTTGGAATTCTAACAGCAATACACTTTTAGAATTAAAATGCTCATTAGATACAAACAAACCAGCCCTTTCTGGTTTCAGATAAAAGGATTTTCCAAAATTAGCATTAAAATGTTGACAGTGGAGAATACAATGTCTTCAAGGTTTACGATTTTAAGTTATTTAAAAGGCAATTGTCCTGAACTGGGCCCTAGAACAGGAAAAGGGCAGTAACGGAAGAACTAGGGAATTATGAATAAAGCCTGGAGTTTCATTAATAGTAATATTCCAATGTTCATTTCACAGATTTTACAAATGTGTTCAGGGTTACATAGGATGTAACCATTAGGGGGAGCTAGGTGAGGAGTATGCAAGAACTCCCTATGCCATCTGTGCAACTTCTCTGCAAATCTAAGGTTAGGCAAAATTAAAACTTTATTTAAAAATAATAATAATTGTTCTGTTTCTGCTACCAAAAAGACAGCCATCCCAGCTTCATCACTGACTAGCCATGTGCCCTTGAGCAATCCACACAGCCTCTGTGTTCTCTCCTATAAAGTAGGGACAGTAACACTTGTTCAAGCTGCCTCACTTACAAGAGTCCAATAAGACAGTTAATATGAAAATGACTGGCAAAGCACAGAGTTTTAAAAATGTGATATGGTGAGGTTGGTATTATTTTCAAGCAGTGACTACACACAGAAAGTGAGCTGGAAAACTGAATCGCCTTAAGAACAAATTATGTTTTTAAAATTTTGTTGTTGTTGTTAAAATTATACTAATTGCTAAAATTGCAATGAAACTGTTTCCATTCATATAATCCTTTTGGAAAACACTTTAGTAAATATTTCTGTCTCATAAACACATTTGTATATTGTATGCTGGTTACCCCAACTCTAAACAATTATTCTAAAAGTGAAATGAAGTGGAGGAAGTTTTATAACAAAAGGTGATGCAGTATCATTTATAAAACATAAAATTTTAGAAATGTCTAAAATGTTTAAAAACAGTAAGATGTCTATGTAAACCAGGCTACTTCAAATTAATATT
The DNA here is from genome assembly GCF_030014295.1 of Loxodonta africana. Taxonomy (NCBI): domain Eukaryota; kingdom Metazoa; phylum Chordata; class Mammalia; order Proboscidea; family Elephantidae; genus Loxodonta; species Loxodonta africana. The sequence continues at coordinate 136,439 of NW_026974995.1, read as the reverse complement.
GTGAATAAAATGCTAATTAAGAACATAAAGACACAGACGATGAAGTATTTTTACAATATGTTAAACGAAAAAAAACAAAAGAAAAATTGTAATACTCTTGCCCATTTGTATAGATATTTTAATATAATTTTAAAATCTAGAAGGGAACATATGAAAATGATAGAGATTTTTTTCTTTTCTAATTTGGGTTTTAATATGTATCTTTACATAATCATATGAATATTGAAAATTTTTATTTTTAACTAAGGTTAAACCCAAAATACCAAATTCACATCAAATAAACAGTTCAGAAAAAGGAGGTGGTATTTGGGGATAATTTTATTATTTATTCAATATAATTTGTTTTTACTGATGGAATTATCATACTAACATAATATGGGTTAGACTGTTAAACTGAAAACTTAAAATTGTCTTATAGCTGCTGCCATTGAGTCGATTCTGACTCATAGCAACCCTATAGAACAGAGTAGAACTGCCCTGTAGAGTTTCCAAGGAGCACCTGGTGCATTCGAACTGCCGACCTTTTAGTCAGCAGACGTAGCTCTTAATCACTGTGCCACCAGGGTTTCCAAAAATTATCATATAACTTTCCATAAATCGCCATACCATGAGGTCCAGGTTTACCCAGCCCTTATACTCACATTGGTGCCCTGTTGGTGCAGTGGTTAAGAGCTATGGCTGCTAACCAAAAGATCAGCAGTTTGAATCCATCACCTGTTCCTTGGAAACCCTATGGGGCAGTTCTTCTCCGTTCTACAGAGTCGCTATGAGTCAGAACCGATATGATGGCACCTAACAACAACAACAACATATGCACATTGATATCAATTTTAAATTCATGTCTCCATCTTAGGAAGCAGCTTATTCTGCGCATATTTCTCCTAGAAGAGTCCATGGTCTTTCCTTTCTTGATAGCCATACACTGTACCAAGCATTGCTTAGGTTTCTCTCAAGGCAAGGTGTGAACCGTGGACTCTGAGGCATCTCCTGGGGCTGTGACCTTGCAAGTTTACCTCCCCGCCCCCCCCCACTAGCCCCCTTCCTATTAGTGTTAATAGGAAACAGCAAAATTAATTATAATGCCAATCTTTCTGAAAACAATAGAAGCTTCTGTTTCGACCTTGAAGTGTATATAACATTCAAATACATATGCAAGAAATAGTAATGTCATTATAAGTAGTGTTTTTGTTACTGTCTTTCAAGCAATGAAGATATAAATGTATATTTTAGAATAATTTATATACATATATATGTGCCTAGCAGTCACACTGGCATATGTGTATGTATTTCTATATAAATATGGTTATTATAAATTAAAAGAATAAATTTAAATCCTTTTCTTAATTACTCTCCCAGTTAAGTTCCTTTGTCCACTGCGTTTTTGATCCAGGGTTATTATTAAGATCTACTTCAACAACACTTATATTTTATTGTCTACCTAAGCATATTCCCTTCTCTGACAACCTGTGAAACCTCTTCTCTTCACATTAGATGCTTTTCACTCCCTCAATGCTGTTCTCTAAACATCTCGTCTTATAATTTTCCTATTTCTGGAATTAAAAGATAATTCCCTGTTTCCACCTGTGTCTGTCCTGTCAGATGCCTGATCTTCTTTAGTCCTCTTAACAGCTTAGCTCATTTCAGGAAAGAGACACAGGTCACCCCAAATAGCACTACAGCAGTTCAGAGCTTCAGTCATTTAAACATTCTTGAACAATTCTGAGACAGAAACCTAACACTACTTATGGCATAAAACACACTTGTGAAAACTTCAAGTCAGAAGACTCTGCTCTGTGATTTGAGTAAATCTCTCTTTCTTACTCTTAGTGCCCTACCTTGTAAAATTTGTAGAAAAATTAAAGCCTATATTATTGGCACAGTTGTTAAAAGCTACTATGAGCTGTGGCTGCTAACCAAAAAAGGTCAGCAATTTGAATCCACCAGGTGCTCCTTGGAAACCCTATAGGGCAGTCCTACTCTGTCCCATAGGGTCAATATGTGTTGAAATTGACTTGACTGCAGTGGGTGTTTTCCTGGTTGCACAGCAGTTAAAGGATCAACTGCTAACCAAGCAACACTCCAGGTACCATGCTCCTGCAGCAGTATTCTTTATAGTCTCAGAAAATTCTGCTTTTCAATCTAAAACACCAAGCTAGGGAGCGTGTTTGGGGATAAATGATAAATAAGAATATATTCAGAAAGAATAAACTAAAATGCCATACAGAGAAAAAAAAAAGTTTTGAGAGAGCTAGGACAAAATATGTACCTGTAGCACTCCTAAGTTATTTGGATTTAACTTGAAGATGACAAGCTAAAAATAGATCTAATTTCTTAATACATTAATTAATTGGTACTTGTAACCCAGAAAAAGGTTTGTGTTACTTTACCCATCCTATTGCCTCCTAGTCGACTCTGACTCATAGTGACCCTATAGGACAGGATGGAACTGCCCCATAGAGTTTCCAAGGAGTGCCTGGTGGATTCGAACTGCCAACTTTTTGGTTAGCAGCTGTAGCACTTAACCACTATGCCACCAGGGTTTCCTGTATTACATTAGCTGCTATTTATTGAGCATTTATCATGCATCGCTTCATATATTTCCACAAACCTTGCTAACATCATTATTCCTTTTAAAGATGAGGTATCTAAGAATCAGAAAGATGTCACTAGCCCAAGTGTATGCTTCATTGATCAACCCACGTATTATACATGGTAGTCTGACTTCTACACTCACCCTGTTAAGCACTACATCACACATTGACAATCCCTCAGAAAATGCAAAAATGTGACTTATAAACCTCACCATGAACGAATCCCTTGAAAATTCTGTGATGGCAACCTCCTATTCTTTATCGAGAAAACTCCATTCAGTGGCTGGATAAAATATGAATATTGTTTCCAAATCTGACTTCTACACCTCAGAGAGAGAGAAAGAGTTTTACAGACACTCAAGGTGAACAATGTTCCCACTGCTTCTCCCGTGCTGCCTTCAGAAAGTTCTCAGGAAACAAAAACGAAGAAGCAAAAGATTCCTTCTTTAGTTCCAACTGGAATTTAAAGAGGTTTCCCTGAGAGGACATGAACCTGTAGAACTGCCTCTCATTTTCCCACAGGGTTTGAATATTTCCCATCATTATAATTCTCCAAGACACGGTTTTATGTGGTTGGATTTTTTAAGTGTTTGCAAAACTTTTATAGCCCTGAACAATTAGGTTATTTTTTTCTCCTTTTTTAAATGCTTCTGAGTTTCTCTTTGGAGATGCTTTCACTTCCCTTTATGTTCAGGAATTGAACACTATGTACGCTGGGATGGAAACACCTATGTTCTTACTAAATGCAAGAGCTGAGTTCTGGGACAAGGCACAGCATCAATCCATGAGCATGGCATGTGTTGTCTTGGGCAGGGGTAGCAATTAGTGCTTATTAAAGAATATAATATTTTGTAGATATGCAAAAACATATAGATTAATCCAAATATTATTTTTTCTTTCAATACTTGATCTCAATATCCCATGACTTTGAAGCTAACAGTCTAATTTCTGTCCTTGAGTGGTACAAATGGTGAATGCACTCAGCTACTAACCAAAAAGTTGGAAGATCAAGTCCAATTCCAGGTACTTCAGAAGAAAGACCTGACCAACTACTTCCAAAAAATCAGTTCCGGAAAACCCTATGGAGCACAGTTCTACTCTGACACATATGGGGTCCCCGAGAGTCAAAGCCAACTTGATAGCAACTGTGTCTGTTTTTGAAGATCTTTTCTCTTGTCATTTATTTGAAAAGAATGAATAACAGTAGTGTTTACTCGGATGGAATGTAGCATAACGACTGCACTTTGAGGGAAAACCTGGAGGTGGCCCATCAGGCCTCTTCAGAAAGGCTCCAAACAAAACATTAGTTGCTCCATACAATCTTTAAACACTTTACTTATTTATATTGCTAGTCACACCCCACAGAAGCTGTAAAATTGAAGTGATTCATCAGAAAAGTGAATGCCCAGAAGCACCTTCATGCCAATCATCTATGGGCTTAAAGAACAAATGTTGCTTTCTTTTTATTAAAAGTTTAGATGTTTGCCCTGATCAGAAGATTTAGTTAACATGGGCCACACTCCTTGTGATCCTAGGACAGAAATCCCCAGAAAACTGCCTGGCACATGGCATGGAGCCTGTGGAAAAATTGGCTGATCTCACTGGGTACCAGCAAGAGGGACACTCAGGGTAAAGGATGCCTTCCCCCACTCTCAAAAACCTCAGGGCAGAAGTAGCACCACTGTCAGGACATGGACAGATGAGAGCTGATAAGGGCCAACACACACTCGGCCCAATGCCAAAGAGCAAAAGTGGACCATTTTTATCCCAGAGCCTTGAACCTGTGCTGTGTAACCCAAAGCCAGGGTGTCAGCACCACTCTGGTAACCCAATGTAGTGCAATCTTGTGAAAAAAAATAAAGATCCAGCCTGCTGAAACCAATTATTTGCCAAACTACTCAAGTGGAACTATGGACCTAGCCACAAGACCAGGCATAACTTCATCTGGCCTGAATGAGAGCTTCTGAAATCTTCAGGCTGACCTCATGGATGGGATAAAAAAAAAAAAAAAAATGGGATAGAGTATAAATAAAAACAACAACAACAAAAAAACCTGTTGCCGTTGAGTATATTCCGACTCACAGCGACCTTACAGGACAGAGTAGAGCTGTCCCATAGAGCTTCCAAGGAGCGCCTGGTGGATTCGAACTGCCAACATTTTGGTTAGCCGCTGTAGCACTTAACCACTGTGCCACCAGGGTTTCTGGGGTATGAATAAGCAACGTGAAAAGGAGAAATAGGGAGGGACCCTTGCAGTCAGGTCCGAGATGGTGTGCCCCACCGGGAAGTCACCATGGACTTCCCAATACCAGGAGCTAGAGAACTTAGAATATTATGCAGAAGATACTCCAAAGTGTGGAAGCTAGGACAGGGTTCTGTTTTTCCAGGTCTAAAGATAGTGCTGTCTAAAATATTAGCTCTTCAAATCTATGAACATGAAATGAGAGTTTAAGCTTTCAGGACCTTCACTTGGTGATGTGGCACACTCCAAATGAGAAGAAATATCTGCAAACAACATCTATTAATAATCAGAACGTGGGCATCGTGCTTGGTAAAGTAGAGGGTCAGTGAAAAAGAGGAAGGCCCTCAACCAGATGGGTTGACACAGTGGCTGCAATAATGGGATCAAGCATAAGAATCATCACGAGAATGGTGTAGGACCAGGCAGTGTTTTGTTCTGTTGTACATAGGGTTGTTATGAGTGGGAACCAACTCAATGGCACCTAACAACAACAAGTGCCTTTCAATATTTTGCCCATAGAAGCCTTCAAAATTGCAGCTTGAGACTTGAAATTTTTCTTCATTTCTTTCAGCTTGAGCAACGCCAAGCGCTTTCTTCCCTTTTGGTTTTCTTTGAACATTTCATTATAATGCATTATTTGTCTTCTGCTTCCTTTTTTTTTTCCACTGTCTTTTTAACAACCTTTTCCTTTCTTCATGCATGATATCCTGGATGTTGTCCCACAACTCATCTGGTCTTCAGTCATTAGTATTTAATGTGTCAAGCCTATTCTTGAGACTGTCTCCAAATTCAGGTGAGATCAGAAACCCTGGTGGCATAGTGGTTAAGTGCTACGGCTGCTAACCAAAAGGTCGGCAGTTTGAATCTGCCAGGTGCTGCTTCTAAACTCTGCAGGACAGTTCTACTCTGTCCTATAGGGTCACTATGAGTCAGAATCGACTCAACGGCAGTGGTTTTTTTTATATATATACATATACTCCAGATTGCAGTTTAAGATGTGCTTGGAAATCATGCCTACTTCCCCAAATATTTCTTCATAAATATGAGGTGAAATAGGTCCTTAACATGAATTAATTCATTCCCTATAAAGCAATAAAGGCCTTTAGAAAAGTGTCTACCTGTATGCTTAGCAAACAATAAGTATACATTAAGTGTTCGGTTGATTTTTTTTTTTAATTTATTCTTTTAAAATGAAAACAGAAGCTTATAAAAATAATAATACCTACTTCAGAGTGTTGTGCTGATGACAAAGTAAAATAGTGCAAGGAAAGCAATTGTTCAGTGGCTAGTGCCCAGGATACAGTCCATGTTAGGTCTTATTATCCCTATCTTACTACTAGCAGACTTAGGCTTTGAAACGTTGAGTTCAAAAACATCAACAAAATGTGGGTCTGGGACTTTCCTGTTCCAAACCCCAGGTCCATGCCATCTGATCAATAAGGAAATGGGTGAGAATATTTCTTTTCTAAGGAGAACGTCACAGCAAGGATGGCCTTTCTACAGTTTCTACCCACCTCTTAAGGTTAAAACTTCTGATTTTTTGTTCATGTATAAATGAGACACATCAGGGAAAGAAACTACAAATGATGTGTAATCAGAAAGGAATGACCCCATATATGCATACACATACCCAATTTTTGACAACAACCGTATAGGTAAGGAATAGAAACAACATGTTGGATATAAGCCAGTCTTAAGGCTTTTTTAATTGTTAACCTATTATTTAGACAATGTGACCCAGTGTGATCCTGTGCAGCTCCTTGAGGTATATCAGTTTCAAAATTATATAACTTTATTGTAAAATAATTCATACATAGCTTTGCTGATCATCTCACAGGATTGTGATGAGGGCCAATTTTGAAACTGTGAAAATGTTGCTTATGATAAGGAACTGTTGCAAATTGTGGTTATTACTATCCCACTTAATAAGCCAGCTGCTTGACCCATTGAAAGCATTTCCATGAGTCAACCAGATAATTAATCCAACTTTTGACTTCATTTTCCATAAGTAGACACAGCATTGAAGGATGAGTGTGTCCTCACCTGTATCTGTAACAGAAATTAATCACTGAAATTGTTTACATAATAATGTTTGCTAAAGAGATGAATAAGAGAAAAGTAGGGCTTATTGTGAAAATTATCAATAAACTGACTTTGTTGAATGCAATTTAGAATCAACAAATAAAACTAACAAATATACAATTGTATAAATTAATACCTTCTGTTTGCTCACTTTAAAACAACTATTTTCTTATGTTCCCAGGGGCCTAAGCAATCCTAAATTGTGCCACCACTATTAACTTCATATCCAGCTACAAGCTGTCACCCAGGAAACAAGAGTATACAATACACTTAATAAGGTCCTTGGGCCTGTCAACAACCATTTGTTAAAAATAAAAGAATGGGATTTCCAGCCAACACGGCACCATAGACAGAAGCACCACGCCGTCCCTCCACAGCAAAGATCCGAAAAAGCTAAACAAAACGGAGGCAAACGTCAGTCCTGAAACCTGAAGTGTCAGATGAAGAGATAAAGAACTCAGCCAAGCACCAAATGAAATAAGAAATAGAATAGAGCGAGGACAGATGTGTGCGGAGAACCCCTACCAGCTAACACAGCACAGATTCACCATCTTGGACTCCTATCAGGGACCAGCAGACAGGGAGCACAGGAAAGCAGCCTCATGGAGCCCCCAGCAGGAGACAGAGCACCTGGTAACCAGCAATATACTCATTCCTGCCCCCATTCTCTCCCTGCTACTCTACCTCCATGCTTCCCGGCTGGCAGCTGTGGCTCAGCCAGCCAGGAAGTGCAGCATCCATGTCACTTGGATTTGCCCCACCCAAATCAGAGATGCGTGGGCAAGGAGTACAGGAAAGCAGCTTCACAAATTTCCCAGCAGGAGACAGAACACCTGGTAACCAGCGATGTAAGTTTTCCTAATTCCTACCCTTCTTCCACCCTCCTGGCCTTCTCTGCTTCCTGTCAGCTGTATTCTCTTGGCCTGGAGGCAACTGCTTCAGCCCTAGGCCACTTGAGTGCCATTTGTCTGTTGCGGATGCTACTTTTTCCATTTCTTTTGGTTTCTTCTCTGCCTCCCATTACCTCCCCCTGTTTTCTCGCAAGCAGCTGGCTCTGCGTGCCATCTTTGCTTCCTCTTGAAAGGCTTTGAAACAGTACTTGACTGGGGAACCACTCCCCCAACCCGCAGCACCATGCTGGTGGAATCCCCAAGGCTTTTGTTGTTGTCATTGTTGTTGTGCTTTGTTTTGCTTTGTCCTGTTTGTTTATTTGTTTTCTTTTTCTTTTTGCAGCTTGGAAGCCCCTTCTGCCTAGGCTGCACTGCACAGCTTAGGAGCTAGTCCCCCAATCTGCACTGCTGCATAGGTGGGATTCCTGGGGGCATTTCTTTTTTCCTTTTTCTCTTTTTTCCTTTCTATCTTTCTTCATTTCTCAGTTCTCATCTCTATATACTTACCTTCTTTTCCTGTCTCCTGAGTAACACCTGGTGCTGTGTAACATCTGCATCCCCCCAAGCCAGGCTATATGGTGAACCTGGGAGCCACTTTCCCAGTTTTTGCAGCCATGCCAGTGGGACCCTGGGGCTTTTCATTTCTTTCTTCCAAATCTTTATCTAGTTATTTTTTTCTTTTTCCCTTTTTTTTCATTTTGTTTTTGTCCATCTCTTAGTTTCTCATCTCTCCACTCTAACGGCAAGCTCCCTTAGCCCTCTTTTCTTATTTCTTTGCCTGTTTTTGGCTTCTATTTCTCTCTCCCATCTCTCCTCTTCCCCAAACCCATATTAGCTCCACACATCACAACCTCCCCCCTTCTTCCTGCCTACCAACATTGCGCACTGAACATCACACCCTTGAGCAGCACAGACATGGCCTACCACAACCTGACCAGCACTGATTCTGACCCACCCTGTGGGCCCTAGTATGTGACACAAACAACCCTTCCCAGCCCCTTCCCTTCAGCTGGACCTGCCTTGCTGCACCATAGCTGAGTGACTGACCCTACCCATTGGACAAGGAAGTAAAAAGTATCGTGACCACAGACAAGTAAACAACAAAGAATGCACAGCCCACCTGCTTAGACATAACAAAATAAAACAAAAAGCAGGATTAAAAAAACAGATCTACAATCAATAAATGAAAAAAATACCTACCGAATGTCCCAAAGACAGCATACAATTTCAAAACATATTAAAAAAAGGCATCTAAAAAAAAAAAACACCAGATTACTTTTCAGTAGAAGAAAAGACACTAGAACTACCTAATAAGGAATTTAAATCTCTAACATTCAGAGCTGTTGAAGAGTTAAAACAAAAAGCAGACAAAAATGAGGAAAAAATAGACAAATTCATGGAAAAGGCAGACAAATTCATGGAAAATACAGACAAAAAAATGGAAGAGTTCAGGAAAATAAAACAGGAAAAAAATTTCAAAATAAATTCACAGCAAGAAGTCATACAAAAACAACAGTTAGAAATCCAAAAGGTAAAAAACAAGATTTTAAAAATGGACAATGTCATAGAAGGGCTGAGGAACAGGTTTGAAATGATGGAAGACCGTATCAGCAAAATTGAAAACAATGCTTGGCTACAACTGTGTTTGAGGAAAAATCAAAAAACAATGAAGAAACTGAAAATTGTGTGGGATACAATCAAAAGCAAAAATTTGCAAGGGATCGGAGTTCCAGAACAGGGGAAAAAACGGAAAACACAGAAAAGATCATTGAAGAACTGCTAACAGAAAACTTCCCTAATAAGAAAGATAAAAAGCTGACCATCCAAGAAGCTCAACATACCCCATCTAGGATAGACCCCAAAAGAAAATCACCAAGGCATATCATAATCACACGCACAAAAACCAAAGACAAGGAAAAATCCTGAGAGCAGCTTGAGAAAAACAAAAGGTCACATACAAAGGAGAAACAATAAGACTAAACTCTGATTATTCAGCAGAAACCATGCAGGCAAGGAGACAATGGGATGACATAAATAGAACCTTGAAAGAAAAAGAATTGCCAACCAAGAATACTATACCTTGCAAAACTCTCATTCAAATATGATGATGAAATTAGAACGGTCCCAGATAAGCAGAAATTAAGGAAATATGTAAAAACCAAAACAAACTTACAGGAATTATTAAAGAGAGTCCTTCTGTCTGAGAACAAACAACATCAGGCCACAACCTGAATGTGGGATACAAGGTTGTACCAGCCAGATACCAAATTAGGAAATGAACTCTCAAGGAACATACAAAACCAAAAGAATTACAACAGGGAACAAGAGAGGTTAATTTGTAAATGACAACATCAGAACGATAAAAGAGGAATAAGCGGGATAGGTATAGAACTTTCTACTGGAGAGGAAGGCAAGCTGATACCAAGTAATAATAGACTGGTTCAAACCTATGGAGATAATGGTAAATTTCAAGGTAACAACAATGAAAGTTTTGAAGATCATTCAAAAATGGCTGCAGCAGTATATTGACAAGCCACTGCTAGAAATTCAGGCTGGTTTCAGAAGAGGACATGGAACCAGGGGTATCATTGCTGATGTTGGATGGATCCTGGCTGAAAGCAGAGAATACCAGAAGGATGTTTACCTGTGTTTTATTGACTATGCAAAGGCATTCAACTGTGTGGATCATAACAAACTATGGATAACACTGCGAAGAATGGGAATTCCAGAACAATTAATTGTGCTCATGAGGAACCTTAGTTGTTCAGACAGAACAAGGGGATACTGATTTGTTTAAAGTCAGGAAAGGTGTGCGTCAAGGCTGTATTCTTTCACCATACCTATTTAATTTGTATGATGAGCAAATAATCCAAGAAGCTGGACTACATGAAGAAGAGCGGGTCATCAGGATTGGAGGAAGACTCATTAACAACCTGTGTTATGCAGATGACATAACACTGCTTGCTGAAAATGAAGAGGACTTGAAGCACTTACTAATAAAGATCAAAGACCACAGCCTTCAGTATGGATTGCACCCCAACATAAAGAAAACAAAAACTCTCACAACTGGACCAATGAGCAACATCATGATAAATGGAGAAAAGATTGAAGTTGTCAAGGATTTCGTTTTACTTGGATCCACAATCAACAGCCATGGAAGCAGCAGTCAAGAAATCAAAAGACGCATTGCATTGGGCAAAAATCTGCTGCAAAGGACCTCTTCAAAGTGTTGAAGAGCAAAGACGTCACCTTGAAGACTAAGGTGTGCCTGACCCAAAACATGGTATTTTCAATCACTGCATATGCATGTGAAAGCTGGACAATGAACAAGGAAGATCGAAGGAGAATTGACGCCTTCGAATTGTGGTGTAGGCAAAGAATATTGAATATACCATGGACTGCAAAAAGGACAAACAAATCTGTCTTAGAAGTACAACCAGAATGCTCCTTAGAAGCACAGATGGCGAGACTGCATCTTACATACTTTGGACATGTTGTCAGGAGGCATCAGTCCCTGGAGAAGGACGTCATGCTTGGCAGAGTACAGGGGTCAGCAGAAAAGAGGAAGACCCTCAATGAGGTGGATTGACACAGTGGCTGCAACAATGGGCTCAAGCATAACAATGATTGTAAGGATGGCTCCGGACCAGGCAGTGTTTCCTTCTGTTGTTCATGGGGTCGCTACGAGTCGGAACCGACTCGATGGCACCTAACAACAACAACAAGGGTAGTGCTGTCTAAAATATCAATTTCTTTAAATTTATGCACATAAAGTGCATAAATTAAGCCATTTGGAGAGTTGGGGAAGGAAACGTGCTCCACACAAAGGGAACGTACAGCCTATGAATGTACAGGCCCTATGGCAAAAGTGTACCTCATCGGTAAGTGGAACAGAAAGGGACCACATGGACTGGAGAATCTGTGAGGGTCAGCCACGAGAGAGGAGTTTAGAGAGGCAGGAGGGTAACAAGATTACTGCTGCCTGATCTTTAGCAAATGTAAAGTTTTAACTTTTACCCTGAGAGACATGGAGTGCCATCGTGGTAGAGTCATGATATGACCTTACTTATTATGGGTTTAAAGGTACAGTGGTTAAGAGTCTGGCTGCTAACCAGAAGGCCGGCAGTTCAAATCCACCAGCCACTCCTTGGAAACCCTACGGAGCAGTTCTACTCTGTCCTATAGGGACGTTATAAGCTGGAATCAACTCGATGGCAATGGTTTTGGTTTTGGTTCCAGTTGCTGTGCTGAGGATAGACTACTGGAGTAGAGTATAATAGGTAAAAGCACCGAGACTATGTGAGAGACAATTCTAATTATCCAGGTGAAAGATGGTGGTGGCTAGGAATTAGGTGACAGCTCCAAAAATGACAAGAAATTCTTGAATTTGGGATATATGTTAAAGTTAAAGCCAACAGGATTTTCGAATAGAGTTGATGTAGGGAATGAGAAAAAAAATAAACCAAATGTGCCATCAGTCAAGATGGAGGATGATGTGAGTGGAGTCAATTTGGGGATGAGAGCAGAACCAGGCATCCAGCTTTGGATTTGTTCAGTATATCTATTTGTAATTTAGTTGACAATACCATGGAAGCAATTGGAATTCCAGGTTTCAATCTCAAGGAAGCAGTCTGAGTGGAGATATTTGGGAATTTTTGTCCTGTAGAGAGTTTAGGAAGGAAAGAGAGGGGTAGATCAGTTAGGTTAAATTCTGGTAATGGATTTAATAAGATGAGAAATGAATAACTAATTTAAATTGAACGATTCAGAGGCCTGTGGTGATCTTGAGAAGAGGATTTTTAGAAAGTATTAAGTGTTGAAGTGTAACTGAAGGGGATTAAAGAGAATAGAACGAGAGAAATAGAAGACACATTATGGCAATCTTTTGAGTTTTGCTGCTAAAAAAGGGAGAATGGAATGGGATATTATTAGATGTTGAAAGAAGTAGAGTCAAGGAAAGATTTTTTTGTTTTTGTTTTTTTAACAATGAGAGAGGTAACAGATTCCTCTCTTTAGTGATTTCTTTTGATTACCATAGTCTAAAAAAAAAAATTTTTTTTTTTTTAAGCAAGCATAAAATTCAACTCTCTTTAATTTATGTGTAAGAATACTGAGCTGCCAGTTCTGAGATGGTGAGTGATGTGAGGGTGGAAATAGCATATCCTGATCTAACCTCCATGTTAGTATTTTCTTGTTTCATTAAATACCTTTCTGTTTTGAAAGGTCCATTCCCTGTAAAGTTCTTGTTTAACTTCAATATATTTCTTCTTGAAGTTTTTTTTTTTTTTTTTTAAGTTCAATGTTTTATTTTTCTTCAGTAATCACCACCAACCTGGTCCATGAATTCCTTATGACTTTTTCACTTTCTTATTCCTGGAAGTGTAAATCATAGGATTGGGGAGGGCAGTTGCTGTTGTCCTTAGGTGCTGTCAGGTCATTTCCAACTCTTAATAACCCTACGTACAAATGAATGAAACACTACATGGTCCTGCACCATCCTCACAATAGTCACTATGTTTGAGCCCATTGTTGCAGCAACTGTGTCAATTGATCTTGTCATCAAGGGTCTTCATCTTTTTTGATGACCCACTACCTTGTGAAGCATAAAGTCCTTATACAGGGACTGGCTGTTCTTGATAACATGTCCACAAGATGAAGTACACGAGACGAAGTCTCACCATCCTCCTTTCGAAGGAGCACTCTGACTTACTTCTTCCAAGACAGACTTCTTCATTCTTCTGGAAGTCCATGGTATATTCAATATTCTTCACCAACACCAGAATTCAAATGCTTCCATTCTTCCTCAGTCTTCCTTATTCATTATCCAGCTTTCACCTGCATATAAGGCAACTGAAAACACCATGGTTTGGGTTAGGCACACCGTAGTCCTCGAAGTGAAATCGTTGCTTTATAACACTTTAAAGATGTCTTTTGCAGCAGATTTGCCCAATGAAATATGTTATTTGGTTTCTCGACTTTTGCTTCCACGGTCACTGATTTTGTATCCAAGGAAAATGAAATCCTGGACAACTTCAACATTTTCTCCGTTTATCACAATTTTGCTTATTTGTCCAGTTGTGAGGGTTTCTGTTGTCTTTCTGTTGAAGTGCAATCCATAGGGAAGGCTGTAGCCTTTGATCTTCATCAGTAAGAGCTTCAAGTCCTCTTCACTTTCAGCATGTGAAGTTGTGTCATCTGTATATCACAGGTTGTTAATGAATCTTCCTCCAATGCTGATGCTGCATTCTTCTTCTTATACTCCAACTTCTTGAATTATATGCCCAGCCTACAGGTTAAAAGAGTACGGTCAAAGCATGCATGTCTGACATACATCTTTCCTGACTTTACACCACCACAGTATGCCCTTGTTATGTTTGAAGAACTGCCTCTTGGTCCATGTACAGGTTATGCATGATCAAAATTCAGTACTCTGAAGTTTCCATTCTTCATGGGGCAGTTAGGATGGTGTAAAACATGGCCACCATCTTGTTGAATGAGAAAGCTGATGAAGGTCATGTGTACACAAGTATGCATAGGACAAGGAACAAAACCATGATGGTATTGTGAGATCCACAGGTGAAGAGAAATTTCCTCTGACCTTCAGAGCTATGAGCTCACAGCAAAAGCAAGATAACACAATAGGAGATAAGCAACAAGGAGAAGTTTATGATGCAGATAAACCCATTATTGACAACCACCAAAAGGGAAAAAAAAAAAAAAAAACATGAGCTTCAGAGCAGACAAGCTCAAATAATGCATACAAATCACATATAAAGTGATCAGTGACATTGGGGCCACAGAAGGGCAGGTTGAAAATAAAGAGAATTTGTATAACAAAATACAAGAAGCCCCCTGTCCAGGCTACTCCCATCAGAATGCCACAGAGCCTCCAGCTCATGATAGAAGGGTAGTGCAATGGTTTGCAAATGACCATATAGTGGTCATAGGCCATAGTAGTGAGGATAATCACCTTCACTCCCCATCTACCGCAGAGACTGAAAGATAATGACATAAACAGATATACACACATTGCTTCTTTATTAACAATAGCAAATAAATGGAAATAACAGAAGTGACCATCAATAGATCAATGGAAAAACAAATTGTGATACATAAATACAATGGAATACTATGCAGCAATAAAGAACAATGATGAGTCTGCAAAATATAACATGGATGGACCTGGAAGACATAATGCTAAGTGAGATGAGTCAAAAGCATAAGGACAAATATTGGAGGATCCCTCATTTTTAAGATAAGACTAGATACATAAAGAAAGAACAATGTTCATTATTGATTACCAGGGACAGGATGGGGAAGGGAGCATGCTTCATAATGTAGAAATTTGTTGTTTATTTTTGGTGATGGGAAAAGTGGCACCAAATGTGCATGTAGTGAGCACGGCACAACCAAAGTAAAACGAGTGTTTGAGCACATATGGTTGTGTATAAGCATATTGTTATGTGGGCTGGTACAGGTATGTACATAAGTGAGAACAAAGGAAAGAGTAGAACTGTCCCATACAGGTTCCAGTGAGCACCTGGTGGATTTGAACTGCCAGCCCTTTGGTTAGCAGTCATAGTTCTTAACTATTACACCACCAGGGTTTCCCAGGTACCTATAGGTATTTGTAAATACAAATATGTGGAGGCAGGCACATATATTCATAAAGACACAAATACTGATACTCTTCAGTGTTGTAGAGAAACAATTTTCACGAACACCTTCTGCAACAAAGAGATTTTTGTTGTGATGTATCAGAAAACAAAGATAGGAAACTGACTGCAAGCACTCAGGGTACAAACAGACCAAAATCCTAAGAAGTACAATCTATAAGTGCTTTTTATACAATTTTGGCAGGTGCTGATTTATTATGAGTAAATGACTTATAGACTATGATTGGTTAAAGTAAAGACAAATAATTAAAATCATGGTTGGGTGACCTTGTTTTTCTTTTCTAACAATTTGTTTTCTTGGCTCAGAGGTTCCGAGTCTGTCATGTGATTTTTGGTTTTGTTTTGAATTTGTTATGTGGGTTTCGTATGATATTGGGTAGATCTTCAACTAGCTTCCTAGGGTAAACTGTTTAGTTTTTGTACCCATGTCCACTGACCATTGATCCAGTTAGAGAACTCTGTCCCACTTTTTTGATGCAGTTTACCCCTATTGTTCTAAGCTTTTCAGATTCTGAGAAACAAGCTGGCCTTTTGTGGTTATCAATCAATCCCACCTTTTCATCACTGATTACTGTAAGTACATCAATGATCACAAGATGATGCTTGGACTTTGCTGGGCTCCTGGAAGTCCACCATGGCAGGTGGTTTAAACTCAAAGTCTGGTTTTCATCAGATACCATCTGGTTCTTCACCAGGGTCATTAAGTGAGGATTACATCTCTGTTGATCATATAGCGAATGTGGGCAGAATCAATATACATTACTGGTATAGGAATTGGACATGCTCTAGGGTGCTGGCATTTATTAATTTCAGTGACCACACATTTGAACAAATTTTAGATCAAGCCAATTAATATTATTATTAAATGTCTTGCAGCAGTGAGTGAGCCCAAGATCCTATCCTTTGGGATAGCCACCCGAATAAATCTGAGGTTTCACCAAACCTATTAAATCTGTATACTGAGCAAATAATCCAAGAAGCTAGGCTATATGAAGAAGAATGGGGCATCAGGATTGGAGGAAAACTCATTAACAACCTGTGTTATGCAGATGACACAACCTTGCTTGCTGAAAGTGAAGAGGACTTGAAGCACTTACTGATGAAGATCAAAGACCACAGCCTTCAGTATAGATTACACCTCAACATAAAGAAAACAAAAATCCTCACAACTGGATCAATAAGCAACATCGTGATGAATGGGAAAAAGATTGAAGTTGTTTTCAGGATTTCATTTTACCTGGATCCACAATTAACACCCATGGAAGCAGCAGTCAAGAAATTAAAAGACACATTGCATTGGACAAATCTGCTGCAAAAGATCTCTTTAAAGTGTTGAAAAGCAAAGATGTCACCTTGAAGACTAAGGTGTGCCTGACCGAAGCCATGTTATTTTCAATCACCTCATATACATGGGAAAGCTGGACAATGAATAAAGTAGACAGAAGAACAATTGACACATTTGAATTGTGGTATTGGCAAAGAATACTAAATGTGCCATGGACTGCCAAAGGAACAAACAAATCTGTCTTGGAAGAAGTACAACCAGAATGTTCCTTAGAAGGAAGGATGGCAAGACTACATCTCACATACTGTGGACATGTTATCAGGAAAGACTTGTCCCAGGAGAAGGACATCCTGCTTGGTAAAGTAGAGGGTCAGCAAAAAAGAGGAAGACCCTCAATGAGATGAATTGACACAATGGCTGCAACAAGAGATAAAAGGAAAGGGAAGCAAGCAGAGAGTTGGAGACCTCATACCACCAAGAAAGCAGTACCAGGAACAGAGCATGTCCTTTGGACCCGGGGGTCCCTGCGCCTGAGAAGCTCCTTGACCAGGGGAAGATTGAAGACAAGGACCTTCCTCTAGAGCCAACAGAGAGAGAAAGCCTTTCCCTGGAGCCGATGCCCTGAATTTGGACTTGTAACCTACTAGACTGTGAGAAACTAAATTTCTCTTTGTTAAAGCCATACACTTGTGGTATTTCTGTTAAAGCAGCAGTAGATGACTAATACAGCATCTAACAACAATGACGACAAAGGAGGAAAAGAGTGCAGTCAAACAGCCTGCTGTCTAATTTTAATGATATCTTGTTCTACTATTCCAGAGGTATTTATCCACGAGCAACAGGATATATTGACTATCACACATACCCCTCCCTGTGCCAATAAGAAGTCTAACACAATCTGAGTGTCCAGGACCACATTTGTCAGAGAGGTTAATGATTTTTCTGAGGTGACATTTCATCAGCAACATTATCAACTATTTTTGCCATTGTGGCGGACAGGTTTTGTAAAAATTGTTCTAATTCTACTATGCCGTATTAGGGAATTAATGCTCTTAAGAATGGTCAACCCCAGCCTGGTTGTTCTGCTATGAGATTTTCATATACTTCTCTTTTGGCTATTGAAAATATTTTGATATCACTCATCCAAAGTTGGCTAGCATTTTTGAATAAATGTCAAAGGAGACACCCATTGATCCTAAGGTAGTTTGCCTTTGCATTCTCCACTCATCTACACACAGAATTGCCCATGCATAAAGGCATGCCTAGGAAAGAGACTGCTTAAACTACTGTAATTAAATCCCCCATGTATGAGCACATAACCATAAGGGGCACAATGACAGTATTGGTACCAGTCTCAGGAACAGAAAAATTTACACACATTGTTCATGTCTCAATAAGATTGTTATTACATGTTTTAAGTCTTCCAAACTTAAGTTCTAAGTATAATTCCAGGAATAGAGATTGTCATAAATAGGATTATTGTATTTGTCATATTTAAGGTATACTTCATTTAAGGTTGTTAAACAATCCTGAAAACAATCATCATCATAATACCTAGGTGATTCAGGACAGTATTCAATCAGATAGGGTCCTAATTCTCCTCCTTACACAGGGATCTTGGGGGTTAACTGCCTTTGCTCCTTTATAATCTATATAACTGTGATTGAAGCAAGGAATATTTGGATGAAATGGCATGTTAGGGGATGCTGCAATTTAACCTTTATTGTTCATTTTAGGGCAGAGCCAAAATTTATTGTTGGTGAAGGGATAACATGATAGTTTAATATTGGGAAAACTAAAGGGTTTGAATTGTCTTGTACAGATTTAAGATTTTGATGACATTAAAATCAGTTAAATTCCCTGCACATGCAACTGATTGAGCCAATTTTGTCAATGTGTTTTCTTCCCAGGCAAAGGTGATACATATGGAGAATATTAGAGATATCTTAATTAAACCCATAATAATATAGATGAATAACAGGCAATGGATAAAATATAGCAACTATCAAAATTATTGCTCTGATTAAACAGACTAAACCACAGACTTCAATCTAATGTATTTAACACTCCCATTTTCAATATACAATTATTACTGCAGAAAATAAGGTAAGTTCGTGTAAGTCCTGTTAATTCAGGTAAGTAGATTTTATGATCCTGTACTTTCTGGTATAGGTTGGAGGAAAGGTTCAGCCTTTGGTGGTGGATGATTAGTGGTGGTGTGCAGGCACCATTTAAACTTCAGTTTTGCTCCTCCTGCTGGTTCAATAAACCTTTTAGAAACTTTGGTTTTCTTTAGCTGGGATAGTTGTATTCATGACTTTCCTTCCTATAATTTAGCGGCATGATCATTAGTTAATAGAACTAAGTATGTCCTTTCCCTGAAGGTTCAATGTAGTCCTTAATTTGGTGACATTTCCAATACACCTAATCTCCTGGTTCAGGTTTATAATTTGAAGAATTGGAAACAGGTGTGCATATTTGACATGCACGCTGCAATTGGTAAGCATGATCTTTATTATTGAACTAATTCTTGACAATATTTTAACAGATTAGTAGAAAGGAGATTTGACTCAATACTGCTAACCCCATAAGATAAAGCCATAGGGCGGCCAGTTATAATTTCAAAAGGAGTTAGCTTGTGAGAATCAAAGAGAGTTGACCTTAAATTCATTAACACCTAGGGAAGAGCTTGAGGCCAAGCCAATCCCAATGGATAAGTAAATTTAGTTAATTGTTTCTTTATAAAGCCATTGGTTCTTTCTACCAGTCCTGAGAGTTGGGAATGATATGGGTAGTGCAAGTGCTGTAGGATGGGAAAAATTTTGCATATAGCAGTTACTACTTGACCAGTAAAATGAGTTCCTTAATCACTATAGAGAATTCCTGGAGTACCCCAAATAGGAATTATATTTTCTTAAAGTTTCTTAGCTACCAAGCTGGCAGTGGCATTCCTGCAAGGAAAAAAATCTACGCAATGAGAATATTAACAAATTATGACTAATATATATTTGTATCCTCATGAGGGAGTTAACTGAATAAAATCCATTTGCTATTTGGACATAGGTCCAGTAGGAAAAGGTTTCTTCCAACAGGGTGTCTGAGTACTTTCACTGGATTAAATTCAGCACAGGTTGGGCATTATCTGGCTACCCTATCTGCAACCTTTCAAAAGTGACCCCAATAATGTTTCTTCATTCCTTGTACTGTCTTTTCTCATCCTAAATGTTCTCTTAAATGAAAACTAGTACCTACTGGATGTCTAAATCCTTAAGAAGTACATATTGATTATTTGGTCCCATCCACAACCCTGTTTGCTGGTTTATCTTAACATCCTTCAGCTTTCCATTGATCTTTTTTGGGGGGGAAGGGGCAGTTTTTTAATGCAATGACAGGCTACGCCACTTTTCTTCCCCCTCTTTTCCTGAATCCTCAATCTGAGGTTCATGTAAGGGAGTATTTGGTCCATTATAATAAATCTGGCATTGGTGTTATCCAAAAAAACATACAGGGGGTGAGGGGTGATACCTTTTATTTTCAGTTCCTCCAGCCATTGGCATGCATCTAAATTCTGACATCAGTCCACTTCCTACCTCATATAGATAACGAGCTGCTTCCTTAAAATTTCCCCAGAAACTGTGATCTAAAAAGGCAAGAAAACCTTCCTCCCATATAGATTTGATTTCAAACAGACAAGTTAATAATAATGTAAAGTGGAGGCCTTGAATTATTACTGGTCTGATTCCAGGCCTCACCCATAACTGGGTGGTGGCATCTAGATAACACTCTCTTGAGACCCAACTAAGTACTTCTTCTGGAGCTAACTTCTGGCATTGTTTTATTATTTGAAAATATGAGAACTCTATGAATGGTGATTGAAAGTTAACAGTTTGAGGAGAAAGACCTCTAATTCTTCATTCTTGAACTTTCAGAGAGCCTGTGCTAATTGCCTTAAAATGAGTTGAGCTCTTATTTTGCTCAGTTTGAGACTAAATATTCCTAAATGGAGGTCTGAGCAGCCAGTTGAGCAGCTTTGTCAGCCAATCTATTCCCCTTTACTTCCTCTGTTTGGTAGCTCTCTTTGGACTGATGAGCTTGTATTTTTATTACTGCAATTTCAGAAGGTAGTAAAAGATCTTCAAGAAATTCAGCCACTAAGGTGCCATTCTTTGTGGGGTGTCCTGAGAAAGTTAAAAATCCCCTCTGTTTCCACAACATTCTGAAATCATAAATTGTTCTATAGCTGTAATATGACTCAGTGTCTATACTGACTGACTGGTCTTGTTTCAACCCACGTGCTCTTGTTAACGCTATAAGCTCGACTCGTTGTGCTGAGGTTACCTCAGACAAGGGTTCACTTTCAAATGCCTCTACTGCAACAGTGACAGCATATCCTCCTTGAAACCTAGAACTAGAAGTTTCAGGTTTTAGGTAGGAGCCATCTTCAAACAGCACAAGTGAAGGGTTGGAAAGCGAGTTTCTTGCAGATCTATTCCTGGAGATAAAAGTTGATCCGTTAAATCAAAACAATCATGATCAGTGTCATTATCATTGGGATTAGGTGTGAAGGTAGCTGGATTTAAGGCCGCTACTGTGTGTAATCTAAGGTTGGGGGCAGCTAGAAGAGCTTCATATGAAGTTAGTCAGCTAGCAGAAAAGTGTTCGATTATAGTATAATTTCAGATAGCAGAAACAGCACGTAAAACACATATCTAGATTAGTTCCCAGTACTATATCAGTGGTTGTCTCTACTAATTTGGCAGCATCTGCAACCACTCAAAGACATGAGGATAAGTTCTGGCTATTGTATCTAATTGTACACTTTAGCACAGGTTTCTGTCTGTCTTCATGCTTCTGAGTTAAGACAACAAAGGCATTCACTTTTGTTTCAAAAACAGAAAGAGAGAAATCTAAAGAATAGTTAGGGAATCCAAGAGCTGGAGTGTGAGTTAGAAATTCTTTTAATTTAGTTATGGCTTGCACAGCTTCCATAGATGGCTTGAAAAAAAGGTTCAGAGATATTACCCTTAAGACATACATACAGAGGTGGTGCTAAAAAAAAGATATTTGATATCCAGACTCTATAATATCCACACAATCATAAAAATACCTTTGTTTCTTTGTTGTAGGTATAGGATAGGAAAAGATTACTTCTTTTCATTTGGGGTCAGTTGAGATTCCTTCTGATGAGATTAAACGACCAAGGTATTTTACTAGTGGAAGGGCAAGCTGTAATTTTTTTCCTGGATACCATATGCCCTCTATCAGACAGATGATGTAATAACAGAGGACTATCCTGTATATTACTTGCTTGGTATATTAACATACTAAGTAAGAGATCATCAACATACTCGAGTAACACAGATTTATGTCAAGCTGTAAAGACAATGAGTCAGCATGTAAAATCTGGGAAAAGTAGATGGGGCTCTCAGTGAACCCCTGGAGCATGACAGCCCAAGAATATTGCTGATTATCCCATGTAAAGACAAAAAAAAAAAGGCTGCCTGAATGAACCTGAATACTGAAAAAGCACTACAGAGGTCAATGACTGTAAACCATGCAGCATATGGTGGAATTTGGGCTAATAGTAAATGTGGGTTTTGAACAGCAGGGGTTCAAGGGATAATAATGTGGTTAATAGCACTAAGACTTGCACAAATCACCAATCACAGTTATTATGTTTTCTAACAGGAAATACTGGGGTATTACAAGGGCTAGTACATGGAACAATTAATTCCTTCTCTAAAAAGTCTTGGGTGATCGGTTTCAGTTCTTCCTTTGCTTCTGGTTTTAAAAGGTATTGAGATACCGTAGGTAAGCATTTAGTGGGGTCTATTTGGACTTTAATAGGATCAGCTGATAGAATGGAGCAGATACCAGTTGGTGAGGAAGCCCATAATTCTGATGGTATTTCATGAGGAATTTGAGTCTTCTTTTTCTAAGGGCAAGGTGCTGTCATCCTCCAATACCAAAAGACCTTGTAATAAACAAAGGGTTTATTCTATCTCAGGCATCTGGGTCTTACCTCCATTTTCAGCATCAGGGAAATTGAGTGATATATCCTTGCTTCTGTAAACAGAATGTGGCATTTCCATTTGGAAAGAAAGTCATGGCCCAACAAATTTACAGGAACACTATCAGTAAAAATGGGTGGAAGTCTTCTACTTTGTTGTTGCTGTTAGGTGCCCTTGAGTCAACTCCTACTCATAGTGACCCTGTGTGCAACAGAACAAAACACTGCCTGGTCCTGAACCATCCCCACAATCATTGTTATGCTTGAGCCCATTGTTGTAGCCACCATGTCAGTCCATCTTGTTGAGGGTCTTCGTCTTTTTCGCTGACACTCTACCAAACACAATGTTCTTCTCCAGGGACTGGTCCCTTCTGATAACATGTCCAAAGTATGTGAGATGAAGTCTCATCATCCTTGCTTTCTAGGGTGCATTCTGGTTGTGCTGCTTCCAAGACAGATTTTTTCACATTTCCGGCATTCCATGGTATATTCAATATTCTTCACCAACACCACAATTCAAAGGTGTCAATTCTTCTTCAGTCTTCCTTATTCATTGTCCAGCTTTCACATGCGTATGATGCAATTGAAAATACCACGGCTTGGGTCAGGCACACCTTAGTCTTCAAGGTGACATCTTTGCTTTTCAACAGTGTAAAGAGGTCCTTTGCAGCAGATTTGCCTAATACTATGTGTGTTTTGATTTCTTGACTGCTGCTTCCATGGCTGTTGATTGTGGATCCAAGTAAAATGAAATCCTTGACAACTTCAATCTTTCCTCTGCTTATCATGATGTTGTTTATTGATCCAGTTGTGAGGATTTTTGTTTTCTTTATGTTGAGGTGTAACCCATACTGAAGGCTGTGGTCTTTGATCTTCGTCAGTAAGTGCTTCAAGTCCTCTTCACTTTCAGCAAGGAAGGTTGTGTTATCCGCATAAAGCGGAATGTTAATGAGTCTTCCTCCAATCCTGATGGCCCGTTCTTCTTCATATGGTCCAGCTTCTTGGATTATTTGTTTACCATACAGATAGAATATGTATGGTGAAAGGGTACAACACTCACACACACCTTTCCTGACTTTAAACCACTCAGTTTCTCCTTGTTCTGTCTGAACAACTGCCTCTTGAAGTATGTACAGGTTACTTATAAGCACAATTAAGTGTTCTGGAACTCCCTTTCTTCTCAATGTTATCCATAATTTGGTATGATCCACACAGTCAAATGTTTTTGTATACTCAGTAAAACACAGGTAAACATCCTTCTGGTATTCTCTGCTTTCAGCCAGGATCCATCTGACATCAGCAATGATATCCCTGGTTCCAAGTCTTCCTCTGAATCTGCCTTGAATTTTTGGCAGTTCCCTGTCAACACACTGTTACTGCAAAACGTGGATTCAAGCTGCCTGCTGCAAAGCCAATAGTGAGATAGAAGGAGGTAAGCAGCAAGAAGGCTTTATTGAACACTGGTGTCCAAGAGACAGAGGGGGTTAAATTTCTCCCAAATTCTGTCTAACTCTAAAGGACTAATGGGAGGGTCTTATAGGGGGAAGGTCAGGGTTACCTAATGTTTTTAAGCACATAGCCCACAGATGGTCCTATACATCACAAAACAACTACAAGAAACTCTATATTAAACTGAAGATATACATGTCACACATCTGGACTCTAATCTGTATGTATGTAACAGGCTGAAAAAAACTTACACAAGAATCTCTCAGTTAGTGGAACTTCTCTGCCAAGTCCACTGTGACTGAGATAAGGAGCAAGAAAGAAAGTTGTAGATCAAAAGTGCCAGGCAGGATTCCTAGCTGCCATCTTGTAGGCTGAAGGCCATTTCTCAAGAGAACAAAGAAGAGAAGAGAGGCCAAGGCCACAGGAGCAAAGAGAGCTCTGCACCCCTTTGGAAAAGACCAGTGCAGCTAGTGCAATAAAAAATGCATAGAGATTACTTAGAGCATCATTATGGGATGATGTCCCATAATGTCAAGCTCTCAATCACTCATTTTGAATAGGAGAAAACACGTTGTAAGGTATTAGTGTCACAGGACATTTTTCAATTTTGAGATGCCAGTAGGTTTAATTGGGGGGAGTTTCAGAACTAAAATTAAGCACTCTATAATCAAATTAAACTTGCTCAAATTATTTCTACTCTCATAATAACATTTGACTACTGTTGAAGTTTACCATTTGCAAAACAAAGCTCAGTCATGTTTGTTATGTTAAGAGTCCAACAGGGTGCTCACCCATATCTTGAACAGAATCTGCGCCATTTTTCAAAGACTAGAGATTAATTATAGCTTATACAGCTATACTAAAACAAACTAGAAAATACATTCCCTATACTTTAATATTAAAACACTGAAGAAAATGTATTTTCTCTACTTCAGTACTGCTGCAGCTGCTTTTGAAAGATCGTCAGCGAAATTTTGCTTGCATGTGATATTAATGATATCATTTGATAATTTGCACATTCAGTTGAATCACCTTTTTTGGGAATAGGCATAAATATGGATCTTTTCCAGTCGGTTGGCTAGGAACCTGTCTTCCATATTTCTTGGCATAGATGAGTGAGCACTTCCAGTGCTGCATCCATTTGTTGAAACATTTCAACAGATACTCTGTGAATTCTCGGAGCCTTGTTTTTTGCCATTGCCTTCAGTTCAGCTTGGACTTCTTCCTTCAGTACCATCAGTTCCTGGTCATATGCTACCTCTTGAAATGGTTGAATGTCAACTAATTCTTTTTGGTATAATGACTCTGTATATTCCATCTTCTTTTGATTTTTGCTGGCCCTGAAGAAATTGGTATGAGAAAAGAATGGTCTAATTTTTTTCCTCATTGGAAATCTCTCTGACACAAGAAGTCTGAGTGCTGCAGGGAAAAGGCCTTTGCAAACTTGTAGGGTTAATTGCTAACAGTGTTACACCCATGTTCGTAAGGGAGGTATGGTGCTCCTCATTTACTTGGAGCATT
This sequence comes from Loxodonta africana, assembly GCF_030014295.1. Lineage (NCBI taxonomy): Eukaryota > Metazoa > Chordata > Mammalia > Proboscidea > Elephantidae > Loxodonta > Loxodonta africana. The sequence goes on along the minus strand of NW_026974995.1, from coordinate 110,693 downwards.
GTTTCTCTGCATTTGGAGAAAGGAACTGCTGTCAAAGCCTCTGTAAGCTCCCCAGAGCATTGTCACATTGATTTTTCTAAAGATGGTGCAGAAGGAGTCACCTTTTGTTTATTCTTAAGCTTAAAACATTCCATTTTAAAGTGACCAGGTTTCTTACAATAGTTACAGATCATGGGAGCAGCATTATTGGTGACAGAATTCCCTTACTTTGGCTTTGCTCCCATAGGCTTCTGTAATTGCTGCATTTGGAGAGCCATTAACTATTCTTTATTTTCTTTGTTTTGTTTTGTTTTGTTTTATTTTTCACTCAGACTTTTTGCCTTTCCATATTTGGTTTAATTTATAGGCTAAAGTGGATAATTCAGAAGTATCATTTTAACTGATTTTTTTTTTTCTTATCATTTGGGCTAATTCAGGACTTAATTCACATACAAATATTGAATTAAAGGCAACCATACCCCCTTCATGAGTAATTTTTAAACCTGAATATTCTATAATCATTGTAGTTAACCTATTGGAGTCCTGGTGGCACAGGCATGCAAAGCCACTAACCAAAAGGTTGACAGTTTGAATCTACCAGCTGCTCCTTGGAAACCCTATGGGACAGTTCTACTCTGTCCTACAGGGTAGCTATGGGTTGGAATCAACTCGAAAGCAATTTTTTTTTAATCTCATAGATAGATTCTTTTTTTTTTTCTTGATTGCAAGCTTGTAATTTTGTCCAGTTGATTTTGGGGGGCGGAAAACTTTGAAGAAACAGCCTTTAAGTTCTCCCATTAATTTCTCGGTTTCTGTTCTGACAGTTATACCTGAGGCACATCTAGGAACACTTAAAGTGTTTTCAGAATCTACCACCAATGGGCATGACAGGAACCTAACAATATGTTTATTAAATTATATATATCAGCAGCACTGGGCTCATATATTTCAGCTAATATCCTAAATTCAAGACTAAATTTGTGAGGATTTTCTCTTGGAGCAGAGGACTCTTTTATGATGGGCCTAAGTTCAGCCTTAGACCATGGGTAGAAGAAGACCTCAGGGTTCCTACCTTTGGCCTATTGCTTAACTATTAAGGGCATGGTGGGTCCAATATCTCCTGATCTTTTAAATGGCATTTCAGGTAAAGTAAAATTCTCTAAGTCTGCACAGAGATAGGAAGGCAATGATTTGACTGAGTCCAATGTTGTACTGCCTTCCAACTTTTTTGTGTGTGTGCAATATTTGGATTTGTTTGGCTTGCTTAGATACTGTCATGATGTTTACATCTCGAAGCCTCAAAATGCCAACTATGAAAAAAAATCCCACTGTGGTTGCTTTACACAAGACTTTCTAGTTTACAGTTCAAATATAATATTTTAGCCGAATTAAAACTTCCTCCTAGGGGCCACTGTTCAGCCTCACAGTCCTTAGTGAGATTGTGCCATTTTTTCTAAATACCAACCAGCAGTGGCACCAAAGTTTTAAATTATACAGGCAACAGGGTTCCCAGATGAGGGGTTTTTGTCACTCTTGTTATTATTATTTCCCATTTTCTTTTGTTAGCTAACACAGAAAAGAACAGGAGACAAAATACAGAAATAGAAAAACAACCACAAAATCAAGAACAGCAGTTTTACCAAAAGACCTCCAAATGGAGCTCTCAAACAAAACTCTCATAATGAAGCTTCAAACAAAAAGTTTCCAAACCAGTGTTTATAACAAAAAACAACAACAAATGTGTCACAAGAATATTTCCTATTATGCAGAAAGGCAATAGAGTTCCTACTTTGATAGTGCTTACCTGAGATGGAGGATCTTTGAAGGGGACACAGAGTGCAAGAACCTGAATATAATGGGTCCCCTGTGACATCAACAAGCAGTTCAATCCTTCTGTAGATATGACAAGGAATTTGCTAGTGAAGACTCTGCTCATGCTCTGCCAAAGCCTTGTGCAATAAAGAGATTTTTTGTTGCAATATATCAGAAAATAAAGATGGGAAAATGGCTGAAAGCACTTCGTCTATAAACAGACTATGATTCAAAGAAGTACATTCTATAAGTGCTTTTTATATGATTTTGACAGGTGCTGATTCTTTATGAGTAAATGACTTACAGACTGTGATTGGTTAAAGTAAAGACAAAGAACTAAGATCATGATTGGGTGACCTTGTTTTTCTTTTCTAAAACTTTGTTCTTTAGGCTCAGGTGTCCCCGGTCCGTCATTTGGTAGTTGTTTTTTTTTTGTTACCTGGGCTACATATGATATGGGATAGATCTCTACCTCGTTTACTGGTATAAATTGATATTTAGTTTTTGTAGGTACATCCACTGTCATTGAACCGGTTCGAGCACACTGTCCACTTCTTTGATGTAGTTTTATCATATTTTTCTAAGCTTTTCAGATTCAGACAAACAAGTTGGCCTTTTGTGGTTTTGGCCTGCCACAGTTAGGTTAACCCTTTATCATTAGATGTAACCAAACTCCTTCCAAAATTATTTTTCTGGGTTTGAAAGCTGTAGTCTCTTTAGGACTGTAGTCTCATGGGACAACATAGTCAATTGGCATGACATAGTTCCCCAAAACATGATCTGCATCCTAGTGAAGTGAGTAGCGTCTGGGATGTTAAAAGCTTAAGAGCAACCATCTAAGACACAACTACTGGTATCTAGTTGCTGAGAGCAAAACAGTAAGAAGGTAACCAAAAGCTCAAAGAACAAACAAGTCTACATGAGCCACATCTACCCTGAGACCAGAATTAGATGGTGACTCACTACCAGCACTGACCGCTCTGATTGGGGTCATAAAAGATAGTCCCAATAGAAAGGGAGAAAAATGTGGAGAACTCACATTATTAGAATAAAAAAGCCACACAAACTGGAACAGTAGAGAATAGAGGGCTTCTTGAGACTATCCTTTAAACCTAGAACCAAACCTAACCCCTTAGAACACCTTTTAGCGAAATAGAAGAGTGGCACATAAAATAAAATATGTTACCCATAAGATCTGTGTTCTACTTACAAACCATGTGTATGAGACCAAAAAGTCAATAAATTATTCAAAAGCAAAGATAAGAAGATAAGGAGGCAAGGCAACTAGAGTACTGGAAATGGAACAAACAGAAAACAATTAAAGAGCATGTTGACACATTATGATAAACGCAACTAATGTTACTAAACAATTTGTGTGAAAAATGTCCAATGGGAGCCTAACTTGCTGTGTAAAGTTTCACCAAAAACTCAATAAAATATTTAAAATATGTAAATATATGCACTTTTCCACTAAATAGAGAGCAATATGATATATTTTGGCTAAAACATACCCAATAAAGGGCTAATCTCTAAAATCTACAAGATACTGCAACATCTCAACAACAAAAAGACAAGTAATCCAATTAAAAAATGGGCAAAGGATATGAACGGACACCACAAAAGAAGGCATTCAGGCTGCTAACACACAGCTGAGGAAATGCACATGATCATTAGCCATTAAAACCCCAAACCAAACCTGTTGCCGTCGAGTCAATTCTGACTCATAGCGACCCTGTAGGACAGAGTAGAACTGCCCCATAGAGAGTTTCCAAGGAGATCCTGGTGGATTTGTACTGCTGACCTTTTGGTTAGCAGCAGTAGGACTTAACCACGATACCACCAGGGTTTCCCATTAGCCTTTAGAGAAATGCAAATCAAAACTACATTGAGATATCATCTCACCCCAACAATGCTGGCACTAATCCAAAAAACACAAAACAACAAATGTTGGAGAGGTTTAGGGAGATTGGGACTCTTCTGCACTGCTGGTTTAAATGTAAAATGGTATAGCCACTTAAAAAACTAGAAATAGAAATATCATAAGATCCAGCAATTCCACTCCCAGGAATATACTCTAGAGAAATAAGAGCCACCACACGAATAGACATATGCACACTCATGTTCGTTGCAGTACTATTCACAATAGCAAAAAGATGGAAACAACCTAAGTGCCTATCAACAGATGAATGCATAAGCAAATTATGGCACATACACACAGTGGAATAAAGAAAATGATGAATCTGCAAAACATCTCACAACATAACTGAATCCGGAGGGCATTATGCTGAATGAAATAAGTAAGTTATAAAAGGACAAATATTGTTTAAGTCCACTATTACAAGACTAAACAAATGATTTACACACACAGAAAAGGATTCTTTGATGGTTACAAGGGTGGGGGAGAGGGAAAATCACTAACTATGTAATAGACAAGTGTCAACTTCAGTAAAGGGAAGAAGAACACACAATACATACAATACACGAGAAGTCAGCACAACTGGACCAAAGCAAAAGCATGAAAGTTTCCCAAACATCCAAATACTTTGAGGGACCAAGTAGCTAGGGTCTGGGTCCATAGTCTCAGGTGACTATGTCAAACAGAACTCATGAACCATATAAAGGAAACTACCCATGCAGTTCTGGAGGCAGGCAAGTCCCAAATTCGTGGGTCAGGCATAGGCTTTTCCCTGGCCCTCAACCTCTGCCCAACAGCACTCAGCTTTCTCACTCTGTGGGCCAGGAAGCCAGCTGTGCCATTTCCTGCAGGCCTCACCTGCAGGTCTCTCCTGCAGGTCTCTCCTTCCTTTGTGGTGGTGGGCTCTTTATTCTGCTCTGGAATTGGCTCTCTTTTAAGGCAAAACTGATCAATCCTCTGGTGGGCCACAATTATCTTATTTGCACATCTCCGCCCAGTCACCTGAGTGGAAGTTACAACACCATGGTGAGAAAGGCCATCCTAAGTAATTCATCACAGTGCAGGTGTGAACTGTTATAACATAAAATGTTTTTTAATTCCAAAGTTTTTTTTATTCCAAAGTGTTCAGCCTGGGCAGCAGGAAGAACAGATTTCCCTGGGGAAAACTATAGATAGAGTATGTTTGGGCAAGAAGATTCCTACTAGATATGCAAAGATATATGTCAAGTAAGTTGTTGAATAAAAAGGCTGACATTCAGTTAGGAGGCCTAGAGTAGAGATAAATATGAGATTCATCAATATAAAGATGGTATTTAAAGTCACAAGAATCCTTGATTTTCATTTTGTTGTTAGGTCCCATCCAGTCACTTTCGACTCGCAGCAACACTATGTAAAAAGAAGGAAACACTGCCTGGTCCTGTGCCTTCCTCATAATCCTCACAGTACATATGTCCAGAGGAATCTCAGCAAATCTGAATGAAAAAAACAAAAGTTTTCTGTTCATCAATGTCCTTCCACAAGCACTTATGTTCAGTGAAGATTCCTAAAATAAAATACAAGGTGAAAAGTTTTTCCCCTTCATTATCTCATCTTCATTTGCCCATTTTCTCTTTTCTCCAGTCCTGAGTCTTCTCTTCTGTTTCAGGAAAGGCTAACCTATAGTTATGAACAGCAATGCTAAACTTGTGGCAAGGCAAGTGACTTGTTGATATTTTATGATACAAACTGGGAAACTCCTGCCTCACTGTCTACAAAATTTAGAATTTGAGAGATTTCCAGTAAAGAATGTAGTGTTTCAATAATTCCTCCAAATTTTAGTATCAGAGTTGAGTTAACCTCCAAGGATAACTCATGGAAAGGCTCTCAATGTTCAAAGTGAGATTACTTTAAAGAGTTATATGTGCAATATCTATATCTATCTGTCTGTCTGTCATCTATCTATCTATCATCTATCTATCTATCTATCTATCATCTATCTATCTATCTATCTGTCTGTCTGTCTATCATCTATCACCTATCTATTACCTATATCATCTGTCTATCATCTATCATCTATCTACATACACATATATACACATATGTTGTTGTTAGGTGCTGGGATCTTTAAGATTGTGTGTCAAGTTGACTGGGTAGCTATGATGTAGTTTAGGGGTCCTATGATGATGTAATCATCCCCATGATGAGATTTGATATAATGTGATCATCTCCATGATGGGATCTGCTGTGATTAGCCAGTCAGTTGAAAGGGATTTTACTTATGGGTGTGGCCTGCATTGAGTATAAGTGGACTTTATGACCAGGCTCATGGGATTTTGCTTGCACAGGATGCTAAAAGTGGTTCCTGTTCTTCTGACTTCCGATTCTTGGGACTCGAGCTAGCAGCTTACTTGCTGTCTTTCCTGTTGAGCTTGAAATTCATCGATCTTTGCAGCCTGTGACCAAGAGCCCTGCTATTTGACCTACCAATCTTGGGTTCACCAGCCCCTGTGACTATGTCAATCAGAAGCCCCTATCCTGACCCACAGACTTGGAACATTCCAGCCTCTACAATCACATAAGCCATTTCCTTGATATAAATCTCTCTATATATGTATATTTATACCCTTTGCTGGTTTTCCTTCTCTAGAAAATCTAGCCTAACACATTTGGTACCAAGAGACTGGTTGATTGGTCCTACTTTTGCTAGAAAAAGTGGTGAAAGACAGAAATGAGCTCAGGGCTTCAAAATCAAAACTCAAGCACCACATAAACAACCTAAATATTTCCACTTGTGCCTTGAAAGAAAACCTTATTTCCTGTAGCAACAGAGCTGATAGTGTCAAAAACCAGACCCAGAGTATTATACTAAGAGTGGATGAATTAATCTCAAGAGCACTCTGAAGTTAAAAATGAGGGTATTGATTGGGAAGAAATGGGATCCTGAAACTTGAGTTGGGGACATATGGACAGATAATCAGGAAGCCTGGGACACAGAGCCCCTAAATTCCATATATCACTCCTGTCGACAGAACCAGCACTCTCACTTCCATCTGGAGATATTATTCCATCTGTGTCTGCTAAGGCACCCTTACCTGTAAAACCATTAGCTCCTCCACCCTCATCTGATGAGATTAACCCAGCTGTGTTTGGAGAGCATTTGTCTGAATCATTGCCTGGGGCATCACCTGAGGCAGAGGCCTTATAGGGCAGTGCTGAATGTTCTAAAAACACATCCCCACCACCAACTTTGACTTTTAAACCTATAAGTAGATTTAAGTCCCAGAAAGCCCCAACAGGTGAAGTACAAAGTGTGACCCAAGAGGAGGTATGGCACCTTCCAGAAGAACTGGTCGGCTTTTCTAACACGTACAAACAGAAATCTGGGGAATATGTGTGAGAATGACTACTAACGGTATGTGATAATGGTACAAGGAATATATAGATGAATCAGTCTGAGTTTATTGATATGGGCCCACTAAGCACAGATTCTTCATTCAGTATTCCAGCTTGAGAGGTTAGGAAATAATCTAATAGTTTATGTTGTTGGGTCACTGAAGCATAGATTACACAGTGACCTATGCTAAATCACGTTGAAGTAGCAGACCTGCCTTGATATACTACTGAAGAAGGAATACAAAGTTCTCAGGGAAATTGACATTTTAGAGTGGGTTTATCAGGTTAGAGCCATAGACCCACACATGAAGTACCCAGAGGACAAATCTTTCACTACAATAGTGAGGAACAAATTTGTGAAGGGAGCCCCACTATCTTTGAAGGCTGCTGCTATTGCTATTTTATGAAAGTCAGATTTGACAGTGTGAACTGCCCTAACTTAATTAAGACACCAAACTACAATAGGGCTGATTGGGCCCTGTGGTGGCAGGAGCCAAGTGGTGGCACTCAATCAGCAAAGACAAGGTGAGCGTGGTTACCATATTGGGAAGCAGACTCAAAGCAGTAATCAGAATAATCTGACTCGTATGGACTTATGGTGTTGGTTACTTAGTCATGGTGTCCCTAGGAGTGAAATAGACAGGAAATCTACTAAGTATTTACTTGATCTGTACAAATGAAGAATTCTAGACCAAGTGAACTGCAGTGTAACTCAAATCACCAGAATAGAGAGTCACAGTCTCTCAATTAATTCCCAGACTTGAGCTGGTTTAAAGACTCAAAACCCCTTGAATGAAGGGGAGGCTGGATCTCCTTAAGGAAGGACCTCACCACACTACCAAAAATTTATACTGTTAATCTTTCTCCTGGCTTTCTGCGAAGGGATCTACAGTCATTTAAGAGAGTGATGGTTCATTGGGGAAAAGGAAATAATCAGATTTTTTAGGGATTACTGAATACTGGCTCTGAACTGACATTAATTCCAGGGGAGCCAAAAAGTCACTGTGGCCCACCATTCAGAGTTGGGTGTGTATGGAGTTCAGGTTATTAATGGAGTCTTAGCTCATGCCCATCTCACAGTAGTTCCAGAGTCCCTGGAATCATCCTGTAGTGATTTCCCCAGTTCCAGAATGTGTAATAGGAATACATATGCTTAGCAACTGGCAGAACCTTCCCACTGGATCCTTGACAAATGTAATAAAGGTTATTATGTTAGGAAAGCCAAGTGGAAGCCATTAGAACATATTCTACCTAGGAAAATAGTAAACCAAAGGCAATACTGCATTCCTGGAAGGATTGTGGAGATTATTGCCACCATCAAGTACGAGAGGGATGTAGGAGTGGTGATTCCCACCACATCCCCATTCAACTGGCCTATTTGGCTGTGCAAAAAACAGGTGGGTCTTAGACAATGACAATGGATTATCCAAAACTTAACCAGGTGGTAAATCCAATTGCTGCTGTTGTTCCAGGTATAGTTCCACTGCTTGAGGAAATTAATGTATCTCCTGGTACCTGGTATGCAGCTATTGATCTGGTTAATTAATATATATTTATTCTCCATACCTGTTTTGAAGATCCACCAGAAACAGTTTGCCTTCAGCTGGCAATGCCAACAATATACCTTCAGTGTACTACCGGAGGGTTTTATCAACTCTCCAGCCCTATGTCATAATTTAGTCCACAGAGACATTGATCACCTTTCCCTTCCACAAAACTTCATACTGGTCCATTACATTGATGACATGATGCTGTTTGAGCCTAGTAAGGAAGAAGGGTCAATGACTCTGGACTTATTGGTAAAACACTTGCATGCTAGAGGGTGGGAAATTAATCCCACAAAAATTCAGGTGCCTTCCACCTCAGTGAAATTCCCAGGTGACCAATGGTGTAGGGCAGGTTGAGATATTCCTTCTAAAGTGAAGGATAAGTTATTGCATCTGGCCCCTCCCACAACTAAAAAGGAATACAAAGCCTAGAGGACCTCCTTAGATTTTGGAGGTAACAGATCACTCATTTGGGTGTGCTCCTCCAGCCTATTTATCAAGTGACTCCAAAAGCTGCTAGTTTTAAGTGGGGCCCAGACCAAGAGAGACTCTGCAACAGACTCAGGCTCCCATGCAAGCGGCTCTGCCACTGTGGCCATATGATTCAGCTAATCCAATGGTGCTTGAAGTATCAGTGGTAGATACAGATGCGGTATAGAGTTTATGGCAGGTCCCTATTGCTGAATTACTGTGCAGACCCTTAGGAGTTTGGAGCAAAGCACCTGCCATTCTCTGCAGATAACCTACTCTCCTTTTGAAACACAGCTTTTGGCTTGATACTGGGCCTTAGTAGAGACTGAATGTTAAACATGGTGTTGTCTTACCCACAAAGCCATAAAGCTGGAGGTGCACAGCAGCTGTCCATCATTAAGTGGAAGTAGTATATATGAAATGGGTACTAGGCAGGACCTGAAGGCACAAGTAAGTTGCATGAGGAAGTGGCCCAAATACTCATGGTCCCCACTCCTGTCACATTGCCTTCCATCTCCCAGTCTGCGCCTATAACTTTATAGAGAGTTCCTTCAAATCAATTGACTGAGGAAGTGAATACTCCTGCCTGGTTTACAGATGGTTCTGTGTGATACGCAGGCACCACTCAAAAATGGACAGCTGTAGCACTAAAGCCCCTTTCTGGGACCCCCCTGAAGTACACTGGTGAAAGGAAATACTCCCAGCAGGCAGAACTTCGAGCGGTGTACCTGGTTATTTGCTTTCTTTGGAAAGAGAAATGGCCAGATGTACAACTGTATACTAATTCATGGGCTGTGGTCAATGATTTGGCTGGATGACCAGGGACTTGGAAGGAACATATTGAAAAATTGGAGACATGAGGAACACAAGTACACACACCACTTATGTTGCTGAAAGAAGTTATTCACAATAAGTCATTGTTCTTGCAAAATTCTATTATGTGATCCAGTATCATTTCTAACACCAGAGCTATATTGTCCAACCACCAATACTTCTTCCTTTCCATCTTTTGCATTCCAATCACCAGTAATTATCAATGCATCTTGATTGCATGTTTGATCACTTTCAGACTGCAAAAGGTGGTAAAAAATCTTCAGTTTCCTCATCTTTGACATTAATGGTTGATGAGAAATTTGAATAATATTATTAACTAATCTTCCATGTAGGCATATGTATATTATCCTATTCCTGATAGGATAGATCTTGAAATATTATTTGTCATTTCTGGTGTAGAAGACCATATGATTGTCTTATTTAAAATTGCCCATGCCAGTTCATTTCAGCTCACTAATGCCTAGGAAATGAATCTTGTTATGTTCCATTTCATTTTGGATGACTTCCAATTTTCCTATATTCATATTTGTACATTTCATGTTTCGATTATTAATGGATGTTTGTAGCTATTTCATCTCATTTTAAGTCATACCACATCAGCAATGAAGGTCTCAAAAACTTGACTACATCAATGTCATTAAGATCAACTCTACTTTGAGGAGGTAGCTTTTCCACAGTTGTATTTTGAGCACCTTCTAACCTGAGGGGCTCATCTTCCAGCATTATATCAGACAATATTCATCTGATAAAATTTTCACTAGTCATTTTTTTCAGAAGTAAACCATCATTTCCTTCTTCTTAGCCCACTATAATCTGAAAGCTTCACCGAAAGCTTCACTGAAAAATGTCCATCATGAGTGACTCCACTGGTATTTAAAATACCAGTGGCATAGTTTCCAACATAACAGCAACACACAAGCCACCACAGTAGAACAAACTGACAGACAGGTGGTGTTACATATATATTTATTAAAATATTTTTACTTGTATAAATATTTAGATAGCTAGATAGATAGACAGACCTAGGTAGATAGGTAGAAAGATAGATAGCTTCCATGGAGTCAACTCTGACTCATGGCAATTTTGTGCACAACAGAACAAAACACTGCCTGGTCCTGCACTATCTTCCTGATTTCTGGAATGTTCAAATTTGTCCTTGATCAATAACATGGAGAAGATAAATTCAAATTAGAATACTGTACAAATGAGTGAGGTGAAGCTCTATATACAACAGGATCTGGCTCATATACTGCAAAACACCAACAGTATCAATGCAGAGAGCAGAGGTGGGGAGTGGGCTAGCACTCCCACAAATATCAGTGTACTTTATGTTATGTTACTTTATGTGACATGGGCTTAAAATAAAATGGGCCTGTGCTTACTCTACCAATGTCCTCAAACAGATTTCTAGGAGAGGATTCTATTGTCCACATCAGGATAAGAACATTTTCTATTCTCTATCAATCCAATTTCATTTAAATTGCTAAAGAATCAGCAATTGGTGTTTTCTGTTCTTTGCCATTTAAACTCATAGCTTGTTGCACCATTACTTTCTCATGGCATTTTTAACATCTGCGTTCCTCAGAGTGTAAATTAGAGGGTTGAGCAAGGGTGTCCTAATAGTGTAAAACACAGCCACCTTCTTGTCCACTGGAAATGTGATAGGCGGGTGACTGTATGTGAATATACACGGAACAAAGAATAAGATGACAACAATAATGTGGGAGGTGCAGGTAGAGAGGGCTTTCTTTCCTCCTTCTGCACTCTTGTTACTCAGAGAGTGTAATATGAAAACATAGGCGATTATCAGGACTACAAAACTCACAATACATATGGCCCCACTATTAAATACTCTGAGTAGATTTATGACATAAGTATCCATGCAGGCAAGTTTTAACAAAGGTTGCATATCACAGAAATAGTGGTCAATAACATTGAAACCATAGAACGGTACTTTCAAAACCAAAAAAACCTGTACTAATGCAAGATCCCACCCAAGCCAGATTCAACAATGCACCGCAGACACGCTGGTTCATGATGGTTGTGTACCGCAGGGGTTTGCAAATGGCCACATAGTGATCAAAACACATGAGTATGAGCACAAAGATCTCCATGCACCCAAAAAAATGACCTGCAAAAATCTGAGCCATGCACTCATTGTAGGAGATGACTTCCTTCTTAGATACAGTATCTATAATCAATCTGGGAGCTGTGGTTGTTGAGTAGGAGGCATCAGCAAAGGACAAGTAGAAAAGGAAGAAGTACATGGGGCCCCCTAACATCCGACTGTATCTGATGGTCATAACAATAAATAAGTTAGCGAACAGAGTTGCAAGGTAGAGAAACAAGAAGATCACAAACACTAATTTCTCCTTCAGAACGTCCTGTGTTATCCCGAACAGAATGAACTCAGTCACACTGCTGTTCAACTCCGTGGTTACAGATGATGTCAAAAGGATGCAGCTAAGAAATGGTTTCTCTGAAAAGAAAAGTGTGTAACTGTTGACTTGGCAATGGCAGCAGACTTGGACTCTGAACTACAACTTTATAGTTCTAATTCCATGATGGTTCAGTGGTAGAATTTCCCTCCAATGTAGGAGACTTGATTGATTCCCAGCGAATGTGCCACATGTGCAGCCACCACCTATGTCAGTGGAGGCTTGCATGTTGCAATGATGCTGAGCAGGTTTTAGCAGAGTTTTCAGACTCAGACAGATTGGGAAGAAAAGCCTGGTGATCTAATTCTGAAAATCAGTCCATAAAAACTCTATGAATTACGATGGAGAGATCCCGTGTTGTGCATGAGGTTACCACGAGTCAGGGGCAACTTGACGGCAGCTAATAACAACAAAGGAATCACTTGGGATTTTTTTTTTTTACTGCTGATGTCCATTCTTTAACTACAGCCATTGACTCAAAGTCTTCCTGTGGAATCAAGTCATTTTGGGCAAGAAAAAAAACTCACAGGTAATTGTGCAATCTGACAATGTCTGGGAGCTGCTTATTCTTCTGTATGACCTGAACAAGTCACTTCAATATCTTGAAACTTTTTATTCCTATAAAACTTAGATTCTAATAGACACATTGTAAGTGTACATAGGTAGCCCTGGTGGTGCAGTGGTTAAGCATTAGCCTGCTAACTGAAAGGTTGGTGGTAGGAAACTTCTAGCTGCTCCTCAGGAGAAAGATGTGACAGTCTACTTCCCTAAAGATTACAGACTTGGAAACCAGTAGTACTCTGTCCTATAGAGTCGCTATGAATCGGAATTGATGTGATAGCAATGGATTTGAGTTTTTTTTTCTAATGTAAACATGTATGAAATATATGTCTATATGCATCTCAATATATGAAAAGCAAATATTCCCATATAATTCAAATACTAAATTTAGAGGTTCACTATCAGGAACAACATTCCTTAATTTGTACACGACTTTCTGCAAATTATTCTGACCACTTTAGTACCTTGGTTGGTTTAGGCTTTAAGAAGAATTCATTTCTCCAACTTTTGACTCTGGGTTTCACCTTCATTGTCAGTCAGGGCACACAAGAATAAGTCATTGAGGTTAGTATTATTGTGCATAATCACTCTATTATGTGAAATCATTCATTACTCATGTTAGATACACGGTATTGAGTTTCACATTCTATGGGTGCAAGAATGGGAATTCCAGTACACTTACTTGTGCTCATGAAGAACCTGTACATAGATCAAGAGGCAGTCTTTTAACTGAACAAGGGGATACTGTGTGGTTTAAGTCAGGAATGGTGTGTGTCAGGGTTGTATCCTTTCATCATACCTATTCAATCTGTACGCTGAGCAAATAATTCAAGAAGCTGGACTCTATGAAGAAGAACAGGGCATCAGGATTGGAGAGAGATTCATTAACAGCCTGCGTTATGCAGATGACACAACTTTTCTTGCTGAAAGTGAAAATGACTTGAAGCACTTACTGATGAAGATCAAAGACCACAGCCGTCAGTATGGATTACATCTCAACATAAAAAAAAAAAAAAAAAATCCTCACAATTGGACCCGTAAGCAACTTTATGATAAGCAGGTAAAAGATTCAAGTTGTCAAGGATTTCATTTTACCTGGATCCAAAATCAATACCTATAGAAGCAGTAGTCAAGAAATCAAAAGACACATTGCATTGGGCCATTTGGCTGCAACAGACCTCTTTAAAGTACTGAAAAGCAAAGATATCACCTTGAAGACTGAGCCTGACCAAAGCCAGGGTGTTTTCAGTTGCCTCCTATGCACATGAAAGCTGGACAATGAATAAAGAAGACCAAAGAAGAATTGACACCTTTGAATTATGGTGTTGAAGAAGAATATTGAGTATACCATGGACTTCCAAAAGGACAAACAAATCTGTCTTGGAAGAAGTACAACCAGAATGCTCCCTAGAAGCAAGGATGGTGAGACTACTTTGGACATGTTGTCAGGAGGGATCAGTCCCTGGAGAATGACATCATGCTTGGTAAAGAAGAGGGTCAGTGAAAAAGAGGAAGACTCCCAATGAGATGAATTGACACAGTGGCTTCTATAATGGGGTTAAGTATGGTAATAGGTGTCAGGCCTGCCAATTTTTGTTCTCTTAAAGCATAATTGAAAAAATATTTCATAATTTCACCATGGAAATATCTTCCCCATTCTCCTACTCTATATTTTGCTTATAAACATATATATCTATAGAATTGCAATCACTCTATAATATTTTAAATGTTCTGATTTTCATTTTGCATTGTTAAAAGTCTTTTCCTATGTAGAGTACCTATAATGTATTTATTAATTTTAGCAGTTATAAATTATTGTATCAAAAATTCATAATATGTTTTTAAAACTTTTTTATCATTTGTTTTCAAATTTTCATTCTCATAAAAAACTTTTAATTGAACCTCTTTTTATTTGTAGTCATTTCGGATATTAAATTTCCAGGGGATTATTGAGGCAAAAGTTATTATTTTCATAATTACTGGCAATTATTATTAAGTGAACTTCCAATTTTTTTGTACCAATGTTTATTAGAAATACTTTAATTATCAATGATTACATGTACATATTAAAATATCCAACACTTTCAATAGATTACAGGTTAAAAATGAAAAATATCCTTCTAAAATTCATAACTTCCCAATCCCACTTTACAGAGGTAATATAAATAAAAAGTTTCTTTGTAGTCCAGCTGAAATATTCTTCCAGGTTTTTTCCAGAGTTATATATCTCCATAATTTGTTTAAATATCCCTTTTCATGTAAGAATTGGGTTTTTTCCCATATCTTTCTAAAATTGCAGAAATATGGAACAGATTTCTAATGAAAATCTAACTTAGAGCATTATCTTATTTGCTTGATGAGAGTAACTGAAACTATGATATACATTTCCTTGATTACTGGTGATAGTATAATTTTTTATATTTTTTACTTCTTATAATTTTTCTTTCTCAATATATATATCTTTGTCAGTTAATTTTTAATATCTTTAAAGTTTGAGTTCTTTCCTTTTTTTCACATTTATGTAATTCACTCTTCAATTTGGGGACTTATATCTTTATCTCGTCATATTTTTTCTCTACTTTTTAATATTAACCTCAAAGGATCTAGAATTTATTTTATAATGATTTTGTCTGATTAATCACCAATCCGTCAATGAACCAATAACACATTCAAGTCAGCCATCATAGGTACTAAGAACCTAATCAGCTCTGTGGTAGCTACAGTGGGATATAGAAATATGTTTTCAAACTCTATACAATTAAATTGGAGGGATAACATACCTCTGAACAAGATAACTAATTACTTAAGATTTACATACCACCATATATGATAATATCTAATGACTTTTGGTTCCAAAAGTAGAGAGAACCCTAGAGAACAAATTGAGGAATGGTGAAGTTTCAAAAGCAAGAAAGAAATGGAGTTACAGATTTCAGTGTGTGAAAATGAAGTTTCCAAATAGGCTGTCTGGAACTGAGGTATTGAATAAGCTAACACTGCATTTCCCTAAGTAGAAGCAGTATTTGAAAATTAATAACTCAAATTGTCTCTCTAATAAAGCTCTGTAATATTAATAAAACTTTGTTTCTTTGTAGTACAGCTGAAATATTAGCTAAGTGTGATGTAAGTAATATCTAGAAGCTCAGACTGGAAGTTCGAATTATCTCCGACAAATATAAAGTGAATTAATTATTACTCGGTTTCAATACACTAAGCCCCTAAAAAAAAGGGGGGGGGCTAAAAACAAAAAAGAAAAACTGTCATTTGCTGTGAGGAGAGGAGCGGTTAGGTTACCAAGTGAGTAAGACGCACTGCTTCCGGTAAACATAGACATGACCGTCATAAAAACTGTACTCTCATCAAATCAAAAAGTTATAAAAGATAAGTTTGTGAGCTGATAATGGACAGCTGGAAACCTTTGTGAGTTTCCTGTAGGGTCGCTATGAGTAGGAATCAACTCTAGGGCAATGTTTTGTTTTGTTCCTGGCTAATGGAGAGCTGTGAAAGCCAGGTGATGCAATTCTAGTTGGTGTTGTTTCAACTGAGCAAAGAGAGTATTTGAAACCTGAAGACAGGCAAACAGCACTTTACTAAGGTGTATGCATTAGTTCAGATCAAGAGTACCCCAGAGTTCTGCTACTGAGTTCAACCATTATTTCCTAATACTCCTAAACTATCTATCCTATCTACCTGATATTGAGGGACACCACAGTAGTGGAGCCTGCTATTTGCTCTTCTATAAACTAAACCAAACCAAACTCTTTTGCCATCGAGTTGATTCCGACTCATAGTGACCATAAAGGACAGAGCAGAATTGCTCCATAGGGTTTCCAAGGAGTAGTCGGTGGATTTGAACTGCCGATCTTTTGGTTAGCAGCCAAACACTTAACCACTGTGCCACCAGGGCTCCTGCTCTTCTATAGTATCCTTAATTTTTACTTTACCTGTTGAAATATAAACAATTCAAAATATACCTTGTCCCGAAACTCTCTCTCTAGCCCCAGAATCTTCCCTTCTCTTTCCAGACAAATAGACATCTAACTCTATCCCCTATGCTCTTATAATACTATGGTACTTTTTAAAATATGTGTTGAATCGAATAAGGTAGTCCTAGATTACCTATTATTTTTGTGTGACTTTAAGAAGGTTTTCACTTTTGTTGTTTCATTTGATGTGCACAATTTTTTGGTGAGGTGACTGTAGCCATTTGTCTGGTGTTCTTTATGTGCACAGATTGATCTATAATAGTTTTGCTGAGTACAATCAGGCTATAATGAATATTATATGCTGCTAGACAGCCTCTCTCTCTAACATCTAACAACAAGTTATATAAATCATCAAATCCCAACTAATCATGTAGAATATACCCAAGAAAAGTCACTAGCCAGCAGAGAAGGATGCCAACTAATACCTTAAGTTTCTGTCCTGATGCCAAAATCAACCATGGTTAACTTCATGGTAGGACAAATATCAAAGCAGAAAACTAAGTATATAATAAATAATAGTGAAGGGAAGGAAAGGGCAAAGACTGGATGAAGTTGACACAGGACAGAGGATAGTGGCAGTGAGCAAATGTCAGGGAAAGAAGAAGAGCAAGGGGTTGTGATATAGAAAGACATGGAGGGAGGCGAACAAAGAATTTTATTGAAGGTAGTGTGACCAAGATTTCATCACAGAGTTCAACTTTTTTCTCCCTGGCCCACTGCATTGCCACTTGCCCCAAAACCTGAGAGGGGGGTGCCATTTCAGGTCATGATCAAGGGTTGCCATAGGTCTTGAAAATCCAGGACAAGTGTGTAAAAGTACAGCTCTCTTTCAAACTGAGAAACATGACCAATGAACTTCAAGCTCTTTAAATGAGAGGATCCCCCCCCAAAAAAGAAATTTCTTCCAGGTTGGCTTCAATCCCATGGTGTAGTTTATTTCCCCTTGTATGAGCAGGAAGTCCTTTGACAGATAGTGTACTTTGCTCTGAGGCCAGGGAAGACTCAGGAATCCTGGACCACCTTCACCCTTCATTGGTGGAAATACTCCCTGGGAGCTCCATCTTTTTCAGAATATGCACTGAGTGTATATTCCATCAGAGTGCAGATGCCACCAGACCAGTTTTGAAGACTTATTGTGAAGGAACTATTTCAGATAGACTAGAAAAGCTTACCTCTTTCCTTATAAACAGATATACGACTTCCAATAAAGTATATTTTTCATATTTTCAGCTTTAATTTACTTAGAAGATGAATTATATGAAGCCCAGGTGGAACATGAAAAGGATACTTGGTTGACATTTATTGATGTTTTCTATCACAGGAGGTTATGGAGAGTGGAAAGTTTATGGAGAGAGGGGACTCTGAATATGCAGACTTTACATGGCTTTTTTCCAGAAGCAATTGCTTAGACAAAAGAAATAGTTAAAAAAAATAGCAAAAGTTTATCAATCTGGTTCCTGAAAATGTGTTTACAGAAGAAACTATTAAGGTATGCTGACAGATAAACAAGCCTGAGGCAATATCTCTACCTACAGGTTCTTTTGGGAAAACATGATTTAATGTTTCTGTTTTTACTGCACTGAATATTTATTATAATTCCCCAAAAAGTTTACAAAAGCCTATGGCAGGCTTTCAGCCCCAGGAGCTCAAAAGAAACCATTACTTCCAGCCCAGTCCCTAAGGATGGTCCAATGAGTTACCCAGCTCAGATAGCCCAAGAGCAAAAGGAAACCTGGGGGCCAATTAGTTAAACCCCAACTTATTCTAAACGCATATGAGGAAACCTCAATCCCGTCTCCATAGGATTGCTTAAGCCCACTTCTTCTACAAAAAACCAAAACCAAATCCATTGCCGTCAATTCAATTCTGACTCATAGTGGCCCTGTAGGACAGAGTAGAACTGCCCCATAGAGTTTCCAAGGAGTACCTGGTGGATTCGAACTGCTGACCCTTTGGTTAGCAGCCGTAGTACTTAATCACTACGCCACCAGGGTTTCTCCATCTCTTCCAGGAGTGTGAAATTATTGAAACGAGTTAAAGCCTCAGATAAGTGAAATATATGTGGTAGACATGAATTCTGGCTTCACCACTTATGTTTTATATGATTTTAAACAAGCTTCTTAACCTCTTTAATATTCAATTTCCCTTTTTGCAAAAGGTAGCTGGTAATAATTATTATTTATTACACTTAACATTATGAATATTATTAATATTGCACTATCCCATTTCTAACCCCATGTATGTTTTAAGTAAGTGCAGAAATGAAGAAAGGAGACAGATGGAAAAAGGAAAGGAATTACTGAGTATTTGTCTTACGTGTTTTATTTTTAAAGATACATGCTTTTCTCTTCATATGGAAGAAAGCTGGATTTTTGCTTTTTTAACGTGGTTGCAAGTTATTAAAGATGGGACAGATTACATGGCAAAATTACTACCCAGAACTCAAATCTCAAAATTGCCTGCTAGGAACTCCATTATCTTAAAAGAAAATGGATTGGGAGGTCCGAGGTAGGGGTGAGAGAGAGCTGGGAGACAGAAATGGAGGCAGGAGAATGCCATGAATATACATGGCAACACGCTTTGCACTTTCGTTGAAGGGCCTCATGGCAACCAGCAGTCCCAAACTTCTTGGAGAAAATCATGACCAACTTCTGGACTTTTTTTGTTACAAACAGAGGGGCAGAATCATGAGGAAGGTTTCTGGTGAGTCATTTGAAGCCTATGAGCCTCAGCTTTCTCATCAAATAAATGGGAACAAGAAGGCCTAAATTTAAAAAGTTTCTGTCAAAATTAAAAGACATAATATATGAAAAGAAAGATGCCCTGGCTCAGAAAAGAGCAGGAGAAATATTTATGTGTTTTTATTAATCCTCCCTAAATATGTAGTCCCCCAATTGTCTGTCGGTTTGTTGTGTCGTGAGGGCTTGTGTGTTGCTGTGATGCTATGCCACTGGTATTCAAATTCCAACAGGGTCACCCATGGCAGACGGGTTTCAGCTGAGCTTCCAGACTAAGACAGACTAGGAAGAAGAATCCAGCAGTCTATTTCTGAAAAGAATTAGCCAGTGAAAACCTTATGAATATAGCAGCAGAACATTGTTTGATAGCATGCTGGAAGATAAACCCATCAGGTTGGAAGGCAGTCAAAATATGAATGGGGAAGAGCTGCCTCCTCAAAGTAGAATCGACCTTAATGACCTGGGTGGAGTCAAGCTCTTGAGGCCTTTATTTGCTAATGTGACATGACTCAAAATGAAGAGAAACAGCTGCAAACATCCATTAAGAATTAGAGCCTGGAATGTATGAAGTATGAATCTAGGAAAATTACAAATCGTCAAAAGTGAAATGGAACATAAAGATCGATATCCTAGGCGTTAGTGAGCTGAAATGGACTGGTATTGGCCATTTTGAATCGGACAATCATATTGCCTACTATGCTGGGAATGACAACTTGAAGAGAAGTGGCGTTGGATTTATTGTCAAAAAGAACATTTCAAGATCTATCCTAAAGTACAATGCTGTCAGTGAAAGGATAATATCCATGCACTTGCAAGGAAGACCAGTTAATAAAACTATTATTCAAATTTATGCACCAACCACTAAAGCCAAAGATGAAGAAATTGAAGATTTTTACCAACTTCTGCAGTCTGATATTGATCAAACATGCAATCAGGATGCACTGATAATTACTGGTGATTGAAATGCGAAAGTTAGAAACAAAGAAGAAGAATCAGAGTTGGAAAATATGGCTTCAGTGATTGAAACAATGCCAGAGATCCCACGACAGAATTTTGCAAGACCAATGACTTCTTCTTTGCAAATACTTTTTTTCGCCAACATAAACAGCAAATATACACGTGGACCTCAGTAGATGGAGTACACAGGAATCATATGGACTACGTTTGTGGAAAGGGACAGTGGAAAAGCTCACTATCACCAGTCAGAGCAAGGCCAGGAGTCAACTGCAGATCAGAATCAACTACTTATAAGTAAGTTCAAGTTGAAACTGAAGAAAATTATAACAAGTCAACAAGAGCTGAAATATGACCTTGATTATATCCCACCTGAATTTAGAGACTGTCTCAAGAATAGATTTGACACACTGACCACTAATGACCAGACACCAGATGAGTTGTGGAATGACATCAAGGACATTATACATGAAGAAAGCAAGAGGTTATTGAAAAGACAGTAGAGTAAAAAAAGACCTAAATGGATATCAGAAGAGACTGTGAAAGTTGCTCTTGAACATTGAGTACCTAAAGCAAAGGAAAAAATGACGAAGTAAATGAGCTGAACAGAAGATCTCAAAGAGCAACTCGAGCATACAAAGTATTACGATGACGTGCAGACACAGAAAACCAAAATGGAAAAACATGCTCAGCATTTCTCAAGTTGAAAGAACTGAAGAAACAATTTAAGCCTTGAGTTGCAATATTAAAGGATTCAATATTAATGACCCAGGAAGCATGAAAAGAAGATGGAAGGAATACACAGAGTTATTATACCAAAAAGAATTGATTGACTTTCTACCATCAGGAGGTAACACATGATCAGGAAGCAATGGTACTGAAGGAAGAAGTCCAAGCAGCACTACGTTTACTACATTGGCGATAAACAAGGCTCCAGGAATTGATGTAATACCAATTGACATGTTTCAACAAACTGAAAGGGCCCACTCATCTATGCCAAGAAATTTGGGAGACAGCTACCTGGCCAGCTGACTGGAAGAGAACCATGTTTATGCCTATTCCCAAGAAAGGTGATCCAACCAAATGTGGAAATTATTGAACAATATTGTTAATATCACATGCAACAAAATTTTGCTGAAGATCATTCAAAATTGGCTGCAGCATTGTATCGACAGGGAATTGCCAGAAATTAAAGCCAGATTTAGAAGAGGAAGTGGAACCAGGGATATCATTGGTTATGTCGGATGGATTCTGGCTGAAAACAGAGAACACCAGGAAGAGGTTTACCTTTGTTTTATTGACTGTGCTAAAGCATTGACTGTGTGGACCATAACAAATTATCAATAACCTTATGGAGAATGGGAATTTCAGAACACTTAATTGAGTTCATAAATAACCTGTACATGAACGAAGAGGCAGTCCTTTGAACAGAATAAGCAGATACCACATGGCTTAATGTCAGGAAAGGTGTGCATCAGGGTTGTATCCTTTCACCATACCTATTCAATCTGTATGCTGAGCAAATAGTCCAATAAGCTGGACTATATGAAGAAGAAAAGGGCATTGGGATTGTAGGAAGACTCATTAACAATCTGCGCTACACAGATGATACAACTTTGCTTGCTGAAATTGAGGAGGATTTTTAGCCTTTATTGATGCAGATCAAAGACCACAGCCTTCAGTATGGATTACAATTCAACATAAAGAAAACAAAAGTCCTCAAAACTGGACCAATAAGCAACATCATGATAAATGTAGAAAAGACTGAAGTTGTCAAGGATTTCATTTTACTTGGATCAACAATCAACACCCATGGAAGCAGCAGTCAAGAAATCAAAAGGCACATTGCATTGACCAAATCCGCTGCAAAAGGTCTTTTTAAAGTGTTAAAAAGCAAGTTATGTTACCTTGAGGACTACGGTGCACCTAACCCAAGTCATGGTGTTTTCAATATCCTCATATATAAAAAAAAAAAAAAAAAAATATGGGAATATGACTAGAGTAGGGAATTTATTTGAAACATTCTTTGTGTTATGTTAAAATATGATCCATGGTTATTTTCAAGATCAAGGGACTAATCTCAGCAATGATTACGTTCATTCACCAAACTTAAAGTTTTGTTGTTGTTAGGTGCCCTTCAGTTGGTTCCAACCCATATTGACCCTATGTACAACAGAACAAAACACTTCCTGGTCCTGCACCACCCTCACAATAGTTGTTATGCTTGAGCCTATTGTTGCAGCCACTGGGTCAATCCATCTCTTTTGAGTATCTTTTTCTTTTTCGCTGACTACCTAGTATGATATCTTTTTTTCCGCTCTCTACCTAGTATGATATCTTTCTCCAGGGACTGATCTCCCCTTATAACATGTCCAAAGTATATGAGAAAAAGTCTTGCCATCCTTGCTTTTAAGGAGAATTCTGGCTGTACTTCTTCCAAGACAGATTTTTTGGTTCTTCTAGCAGTCCATGACGTATTCAATATTCTTCCCCACCAACAAAATTCAAAGGCATCAAATCTTCTTGGCCTCCTTATTCATTGTTTAACTTTCACATGCCTATGAGGCTATTGAAAAATCCATGGTTTGAGTCAGGTGCACGTATATCCTCAAGGTGACATTTTTGCTTTTCAACAAAAAGGCCTTTTGCAACAGATTTGCCCAAAGCAATGCTTCCTAATTTTTTTTTTAAATTATGCTTTAGGTGACTGTTTATAGCTCAAGTTAGTTTCTCATGTGAAAATTTATACACTCATTGTTATGTGACCCTAGTTGCTATCCCTTATAATGTGACTGCACATTGTTCCTTCCCACTCCAGATTGTCCATTTGCATTCAACCAGATCCTTTCCCTTTTTGTCTGTGGACAGAAGCTGCACATTTATCTTGGGTATCTACTTGAACTCAGAAGCACAATCTTCAAAAGTATCATTTTATGTTATAGCCCAGTCTATTTTTTGTCTGAAGAGTTGGCTTCGGGAATGGTTTTAGTTCTGGGTTAACAGAGAGTCCAGGATCTATGTCTTCTGGAGTTCCTCCAGTTTCAGTCAGACCATTAAGTCTGGTCTTTTTACTAGAATTCGAGTTCTGCACCCCACTTTTCTCGTGCTCCATCAGGGATACTCTGTTGTGTTCCCTGTCAGGGTGGTCATTGGTGGTAGCTGGGCACCATCTAGTTCTTCTGGTCTCAGGCTGATGGAGTCTCTGGTTTACGTGGCCCCTTTTGTCTCCTGGGCTAATATTTTCCTTGTGTCTTTGGTGTTCTTGATTCTTCTTTGCTCCAGGTGGGTTGTGATCAACTGAGGTATGATAAATGGCCACTCGCTACCGTTTAAGACCTCAGACACCACTCACCAAAGTGGGATGCAGAACATTTTCTTAATAAACTTTGTTATGACAATTAACCTAGATGTCCCCTGAAACCATGGTCCCTAGAACCCTGCCCCTGCTACACTGTCCCTCAAAGTGTTTGGTTGTATTCAGGAAATTTCTTAGCATTTGGTTTAGTCCAGTGGTGCTGATGACCCCCGTATTGTGTGCTGTCCTTCCCTTCATCTAATTCTTGTCTACTATCTAGTTAGTTAATGCTGCTTTCCCTCCATCCCCACCCTCATAACTATCAAAGAATGTTTTCTTCTGTATTTAAACCTTTTTTTAAATAAATTTTATTTTGCTGTAAGTGAAAGTTTACAAATCAAGTCAGTCTGTCACATATAAGCTTATATACACCTTACTACATACTCCCATTTACTCTCCCCCTAATAAGTCAGCCCGCTCCCTCCTTCCACTCTGTCCTTTCGGGACCCTTTTGCCAGTTTCTAACCCTCTCTACCCTCCCATCTCCCCTCCAGACAGGAGATGCCAACACAGTCTCAAGTGTCCACCTGATACAAGTAGCTCACTCTTCATCAGCATCTCTCTCCAACCCATTGTCCAGTCCCTTCCATGGCTGATGAGTAGTCCTCAGGAATGGTTCCTGTCCTGGGCCAAGAGAAGGTTTGGGGACCATGACTGCCAGGATTCTTCTAGTCTCAGTCAGACCATTAAGTCTGGTCTTTTTATGAGAATTTGGGGTCTGCATCCCACTGTTCTCCTGGTCCCTCAGGGGTTCTCTGTTGTGCTCCCTGTCAGGGCAGTCATCG
This sequence comes from Loxodonta africana, assembly GCF_030014295.1. NCBI lineage: Eukaryota > Metazoa > Chordata > Mammalia > Proboscidea > Elephantidae > Loxodonta > Loxodonta africana. The sequence goes on along the minus strand of NW_026974995.1, from coordinate 85,946 downwards.
GTTGTGGCCGGGCACCATCTAGTTCTTCTGGTCTCAGGATGATGTAAGTCTCTGGTTCATGTAGCCCTTTTTGTCTCTTGGGCTCATAGTTATCGCGTGACCTTGGTGTTCTTCATTCTCCTTTGCTCCAGGTGGGTTGAGACCAATTGAGACATCTTAGATGGCCGCTTGTTAGCATTTAAGACCCCAGATGCCACACTTCAAAGTGGGATGCAGAATGTCTTCATAATAGACTTTATTATGCCAATTGACTTAGAAGTCCCCTTAAGCCATAGTCCCCAAACCCCTGCCCTTGCTCCGCTGACCTTCGAAGCATTCAGTTTATCCCGGAAACTTCTTTGCTTTTGGTCCAGTCCAGTTGAGCTGACCTTCCCTGTATTGAGTATTGTCCTTCCCTTCACCTAAAGTAGTTCTTATCTACTAACTAATCCATAAATAAAGTTCTTCCACCCTCCCTCCCTCCCCCCTCTCGTAACCATGAAAGAATGTGTTCTTCTCAGTTTATACTATTTCTCAAGAACTTATAATAGTGGTCTTATACAGTATTTGCTCCTTTGCATCTGACTAATTTCACTAAGCATAATGCCTGACAGGCTCCTCCATGTTATGAAATGTTTCACAGATTCGTCACTGTTCTTTATCGATGAGTAGTATTCCATTGTATGAATATACCATAATTTATTTAACCATTCCTCTGTTGATGGACACCTTGGTTGCTTCCAGCTCTTTGCTGTTGTAAACAGTGCTTCAATAAACATGGGCGTGCATATATCTGTTTGTGTAAAGGCTCTTATTTCTCTAGGATATATTCCGAGGAGTGGGATTTCTGGGTTGTACGATAGTTCTATTTCTAACTTTTTAAGAAAACACCAGATAGATTTCCAAAGTGGTTGTACCATTTGACATTCCCACCAGCAGTGTATAAGAGTCCTAATCTCTCCACAGCCTCTCCAACGTTTATTATTTTGTGTTTTTTGGATTAACGCCAGCCTTGTCGGAGTGAGATGGAATCTCATTGTAGTTTTGTATTCTGTTTATGCCTTGTATTAGGGCTCCTAGGGTTGTCCCTATTTTCTCTTCCATGGTCTTTATCGTTTTAGTCTTTATGTTTAGGTCTTTGATCCACTTGGAGTTAGTTTTTGTGCATGGTGTGAGGTATGGGTCGTGTTTCTTTTTTTTTGCAAATGCATATCCAGTTATGCCAGCACCATTTCTTAAAAAGACTATCTTTTCCCCAGTTAACTGACACTGGGCCTTTGTCAAATATCAGCTGCGCATATGTGGATGGATTTATATCTGGGTTCTCAATTCTGTTCCATTGGTCTGTGTGCCTGTTTTTGTACCAGTACCAGGCTGTTTTGACTACTGTGGCTGTATAATAGTTTCTAAAATCAGGTAGAGTGAGGCCTTGCACTTTCTTCTTCTTTTTCAGTAATGCTTTATTTATCCGGGGCTTCTTTCCCTTCCGTATGAAGTTGGTGATTTGTTTCTCCATCACATTAAAAAATGACATTGGAATTTGGATCGGAAGTGCATTGTATGTATAGAGGGCTTTTGGTAGAATAGACATTTTTGCTATGTTAAGTCTTCCTATCCACGAGCAATGTATGTTTTTCCACTTATGTAGGTCCCTTTTAGTTTCTTGCACTAGCACTTTGTAGTTTTCTTTGTATAGGTCTTTTACATCTTTGGTAAGATTTATTCCTAAGTATTTTATCTTCTTGGGGGCTATTGTGAATGGTATTGATTTGGTGATTTCCCCTTCGATGTTCTTTTTGTTGATGTAGAGGAATCCAAGTGATTTTTGTATGTTGATCTTATAACCTGAGACTCTGCCGAACTCTTCTATTAGTTTCAGTAGTTTTCTGGAGGATTCCTTAGGGTTTTCTGTGTATAAGATCATGTCATCTGCAAATAGAGATAATTTGACTTCTTTCTTGCCGATCCAGATGCCCTTTATTTGTTTGTCTAGCCTAATTGCTCCGGCTAGGACCTCTAGCACAATGTTGCATAAGAGCAGTGATAAAGGACATCCTTGTCTGGTTCCCGTTCTCAAGGGGAAATGCTTTCAGGCTCTCTCCATTTACAATGATGCTGGCTGTTGGCTTTGTATAGATGCCCTTTATTATGTTGGGGAATTTTCCTTCAATTCTTATTTTGCTGAGAGTTTTTATCATGAATGCGTGTTGGACTTTGTCAAATGCCTTTTCTGCATCAATTGATAAGATCATGTAGTTTTTGTCTTTTGTTTTATTTATATGGTGGATTCTAAACTTATTGCCCATTAATGGTTTTTCTAATACTAAACCAGCCTTGCATACCTGGTATAAATCCCACTTGGTCATGGTGGATTATTTTTTTGATATGTTGTTGAATTCTATTGGCTAGAATTTTGTTGAGGATTTTTGCATCGATGTTCATGAGGGATATAGGTCTGTAATTTTCTGTTTTTGTGGTGTCTTTACCTGGTTTTGGTATCAAGGATATGGTGGCTTCATAGAATGAGTTAGGTAGTATTCCATCCTTTTCTATGCTTTGAAATACCTTTAGTAATAGTGAAGTTAACTCTTCTCTGAAAGTTTCGTAGAACTCTGCAGTGAAGCCATCCGGGCCAGGGCTGTTTTTTTGTTGGGAGTTTTTTGATTACCTTTTCACTCTCTTTTTTTTATTATGGGTCCATTTAGTTGTTCTACTTCTGATTGTGTTAGTTTAGGTAGGTAGTGTTTTTCTAGGAATTCACCCACTTCTTCTAGGTTTGCAAATTTGTTAGAGTACAATTTTTTGTAATAATCTGATATGATTCTGTTAATTTCATTTGAGTCTGTTGTGATATGGCCCATCTCGTCTCTTATTCGGGTTATTTGTTTCCTTTCCTGTATTTCTTTAGTCAGTCTGGCTAATGGTTTATCAATTTTGTTAATTCTTTCAAAGAACCAGCTCTTGGCTTTGTTAATTCTTTCAATTGTTTTCCTGTTCTCTATTTCATTTAGTTCAGCTCTAATTTTTATTATTTGTTTTCTTCTGATGCCTGACGGATTCTTTAGTTGCTCGCTTTGTATTTGTTCACGTTGTAGGGACAGTTCTCTGATTTTGGCTCTTTCTTCTTTATGTATGTGTGCATTTATCAATATAAATTGACCTCTGAGCACTGCTTTTGCTGTGTCCCAGAGGTTTTGATAGGAAGTGTTTTCATTCTCATTGTATTCTATGAGTTTCTTTATTCCCTCCTTAATGTCTTCTATAACCCAGTCTTTTTTGAGCAGGGTATTGTTCAGTTTCCAAGTATTTGATTTGTTTTCCCTGATTCTTCTCTTATTGATTTCTACTTTTATGGCCTTGTGGTCTGAGAAGATGCCTTGTAATATATTGAAGTTTTGGATTCTGCAAAGTTTTGTTTTTGACCTAATATGTGATCTATTCTAGAGAATGTTCCATGTGCACTAGAAAAAAAAGTATACTTTGCAGCTGTCGGATGGATCGTTTTGTATAGGTCTATGAGGTCAAGTTGGTTCATTGTAGCAATTAGGTCTTCTGTGTCTCTGTTGAGCTTCTTACCAGAAGTCCTATCCTTCTCAGAAAGTGGTGTGTTGAAGTCTCCTGCTATAATTGTGGAGGTGTCTATCTCACTTTTCAGTTCTGTTAAAATTTGTTTTATGTATCTTGCAGCCCTGTCTTGGTTACATCTTCCTGGTCAATTGCCCCTTTAATCATTATGTAGTGTCCTTCTTTATCTTTTGTGGTGGATTTAACTTTAAAGTCTATTTTGTCAGAAATTAATATTGCTACTCCTGCTCTTTTTTGCTTGTTGTTTGCTTGATATATTTTTTTCCATCTTTTGAGTTTTAGTTTGTTTGCGTCTTTAAGTCTAAGGTGTGTCTCTTGTAGGCAGCATATAGACAGATCGTGTCTCTTTATTTGTGCATTTAGTTCATTTACATTCAGTGTAATATGTGTTTAGTGCTATCATTTCGATGCCTTTTTGTGTGTGTTGTTGACAATTTCATTTTTCCACTTACCTTTTTGTGCTGAGTTGTTTTTCTTTGTAAATTGTGTGTTCCTCATTATCATAGTAGTTGAATTTACGTTTACTGAGTCTTTATGTTCTCCTTGGTTTTTGAGTTACGGAATTGTTATACCTCTTTGTGGTTACCTTAATATTTACCCCTATTTTTCTATGTAAAAACCTAACTTGTGGTATATTGCCTTGTTTTTCTCTCCATATGGCAGTTCTATGCCTCCTGTATTTAGTCCCTCTTTTTGATTATTGTGATCTTTTACATATCGACTTCAATGATTCCCTGTTTTGAGCATTTTTTTCTTTTTAAAAATTAATCTTAATTTGTTCTTGTGATTTCCCTATTTCAGTTGATATCAGGATGTTCTGTTCTGTGACGTTGTGTTGGTATCTGATATTATTGATTCTCTGATCAAACAATTTCCTTCAGTATTTCTTGTAGCTTTGGTTTGGTTTTTGCAAATTCTCTAAGCTTGTGTTTATCTATAAATGTTTTAATTTCACCTTCATATTTGAGAGAGAGTTTTGCTGGATATATGATCCTTGGCTGGCAGTTTTTCTCCTTCAGTGTTCTGTATATGTCATCCCATTGCCTTCTTGACTACATGGTTTCTGCTGAGTAGTCTGAACTTATTCTCATTGATTCTCCTTTGTAGGAGACTTTTCTTTTATCCCAGGCTGCTTTTAAAATTTTCTCTTTATTTTTGGTTTTGGCAAGATTGTTGATAATATGTCTTGGTGATTTTCTTTTTGGATCAATCTTATTAAATGGGGTTCGATGAGCATCTTGGGTAGATATCCTTCCATCTTTCATGATGTCAGGGAAGTTTTCTGCCAACAGATCTTCAACTTTTCTCTCTGTATTTTCTGTTATCCCTCCCTGTTCTGGGACTCCAATCACATGGAAGTTATTCTTCTTGATAGAGTAGCACGTGATTCTTAGGGTTTCTTCATTTTTTTTTTGATTCTTTTATCTGATTTTTTAAAATCTATATCAATTCCCTTATCCTCCAGGTTCTCCACTCTGCATTCCAATTGCTCTATTCTGCTCCTCTGAATTCCTATTGAGTAATAATCTAATTCTGTAATTTTACTATTAATCTTTTGGATTTCTGAATGCTGTCTATGGATTATTGCAGCTTATTAATTTTTCCACTATGTTCTTGAATAATCTTTTTGATTTCTTCAACTGTTTTATCAGTGTGTTCCTTAGCTTTTTCTGTAAATTGGCTTATTTCATTTCTGAAGTCATCCCTGATGTCTTGAAGCATTCTGTAAATTAGTTTTCTATATTCTGCAACTGGCAATTCCAGGATTGTATCTTCATTTGGGAAAGATTTTGATTCTTTAATTTGGGGAGTTGTAGAATCAATCACGGTCTGCTTCTTTATGTGGTTTGATATTGACTGCTGTTTCCAAGCCATCTCTAAGATATCGTATTGGTTTATTTTATATTTGCTCACTGAGTCTTATCTTCTTTTGTTTTCTTTCAATATAAGTAGATGGGCTACTAAATTGTGCTGACTTGATTGTTGTAGCCCTTGAATCATTTATGTCCTATTATCAGCTGGATTGAGCTGTTACCAGATATATTAGCCTAAGAGTCCATTCACTATTCTTGAGTAGAATCTGATTTTGGGTCACCAAGTGTGTGGTGCAGACTGTCACCTATCCACCTAGAGGAGTGGTGGTGCTAGCTGTGTGCACCAGATTCTAGTAGCAGCAGGCGGTCACACTCCAGGGGAGGCAGGATGCTGACAGGCTTCCCCCAATTGCCAGTGAGGTAGGTGTGTCTCTATTCCTTAAGCACTTTGGTGGGTGGGCTCTGCAGCTGTACCTTAGGCATCCAATGCATGTACCTCTACACATTGGTAGATATCACTATCCTCAGACCCCTAAGGCAGGAGGCTATGTGGTCCGGTGGGAGCTTCAGCCCTCAGTTCCCTGTTGTGGGTCAGTGAGGGCTCTGTTGAATATGCAGAGATATCAGACCTGGGAAACTTGTCTTTCCAGTAATCTCCTTAAACAATTACAGTCAGATCCCTATCAGAATTGCCTTTGCATTATAATAGCCACCTTGTTCCCTGTAGGGATGAAAGCCCAAGAATGTGGATCTCATATGATTGGCTAGAGCTGGTTTTGTTTTTTTAGTCCAATTTTGGGAAGTCTGGGAAGGATTTTTGGTCCCTGGGTTTTTTGTAGCTGCTTAAAAAAAAAAAAAAAAATTCTCTCAGGCCAGGAGAATGGGTTAGAAAAAGACCAAAAAAACAAAACAAAAACTGCAGAGCACTTCACTCTCTGGTTCAGGAAATTCCAATGTTAATGAAGTCTCCTGGGAAAGGGAGGGGAGGGATCGGATAGATAGGAGAGAGTAGTAACCCAGAATATAGACAAAGCTACTTATCTTGTTTGGTTATGACTGTTTTATCTAAGATTCCCGAGGGGTGTGTAGCCTGTGTGTGTTGGCTGGGTCCAGATTATCCCCGAGGGTCAGGCCCGTGTCCTTTACTTGTGCTGTCTCAGAAGCCCTGGTCAGTTTCTCCTCTCCCAGTCCAAAGCCCAGGGCCAAGGTTCCCTGGCTGGGAAGTCACACTCCAGGTTCCAAAACCAGTCACTGCCTCCCGGTGACTTCTCATCCTGTCAGCCATGTCACTGTGCTGCCTGCTTGCACTGGATAGGCTTACCCCGAAGTCACTTCTGGGGGCTAGGGCTATGCCCTGTGTTTGTGCCATCTCAGGATGCCGTGCTCAGCTCTCTGTGCCCAGTCCAAAGCCCGGCACTAAGGTTTTATGACTGGGATGCTGGATCCAGGCTTCGCAAACAGTCGTTGCTTCCCCATGCTTGCTAGTTCTCAGTCTCTGTCACTCAGATCAACTCTTTAGATCTGTGTATGATGGTCAGGGTTCGTATATTTTCATGTATGTGATCGACTCACTTGTTTTTCTGAGTGTTTGTTGCAAGAGGGATCCAAGGTAGCTTCTACCTAGTCAGCCATCTTGGCCCCGCCCTTGTGGTAATTTTTAAAGCAGATATCTTTCTTCAAATTGAAGTATCCATCAATTCCTACTTTGCTAAACCTCAGAATCATGAACAGTTGAGAATTTTTCAAATTCTAATACAGAGGTAATCATACAAATTTTCAGTTAGTAATAGTAACAACAAGTCTCCATAACAAAACAGTATGAACAAGATTTCTTTCAGATGCCAAGATGTCAAAAAAAAAAAAAAAGTCAAACATTGAGCTGTCAAAAAACATGCTTAATGGGTAAAGGCTATTTAATGTGAACTAATTCAGAGATCCTATAGAACTAAGAAATTTGTGAGAATAAATTAACAGGGAATATTACAGCATTAATGAACAGAATAGCTCATAAATGTAATAGATGACATAGGTTCTGATATTAATTTTTTAGCAGTGACTTAAACAAGTTGGAAATTTATTTACCTCTTACATATAGGAAGTCTGAGCCAAGTAGTATGGAGTTGCTATTACAACTCTACAACATTAGGGTTTTAGGATCCTTTAGTCTTGCTTTTCCACTAACCTTAACACACATCCTCAAAGTCCAAGATGGCTGTCTGAATTCCCGTCACAATTCCACATTTACAGATTTACCATTTATATACCACTTTCATTTACATTTTACTCACCATAATTTGTTCACATGGTCACACCTAATTACATTGGATGCCGGGAAGTGTCTTTTAGCTAGGGAGCAATGTTTCTTAAAAAACAACAGCAGCAACAAAAAACAAACAAAAAAAAACCATTGCCATCTCCTGAATTTGGACTCAAAAGTTTCCAGATTTTTGATCTTTATAAGGAAAGGAGACTGCCACATCTTACTGCTGTAGAGCAGGTGGTGGTTTCAAACCACCACACTTCATGTCAGTAGCCGAGGGCTTACCTGCTGTGCCACCAGGTCTGCTTGACTGGGATCAAGACCCTGAAAGTAAACTTTTTTTTAAGTTAAAATAGTTTCAGGAAGTTCCTATTAATGATATCTAAGATTTTTTTTTTCTTTCCATAAAGGTTTTTCAAAGTATGGCGTCAATGGCAAAAAGTTTAATGGATAATCTGAATCCTCTTTTTTAGTGATTTCTTTTCATTACTATATTCTAGGCAAGCATAAAATTCAATTCTCCTTAGATTACCTAAAAGGATACTGAGCTGCCAGCTCCAAGAAATGAGCTATCCGAGGGTGGTAATAGCATTTCCTGACCTACTCGTTAATATTTTTCTGTGGCATTACACTACATTCTGCCTTACAAGTTTCAGCCCCCATAAAGTATTTGGTTAAGTGCATTTTGATTCCTTTCCACTTGAAATTTGAATTTTTAAGTTTAGTGTTTTATTTTTCACCAGAAACCCAGCAATCTGGTCCATAATTTCCTCATGGCATTTTTCACTTCCTTATTTCTGAAAGTATAAATCAAAGGATTGAGCAAGGGAGTTATGAAAGTGCAAACTATGGCCACCATCTTATCGAAGGAGAAAGCAGATGGAGGTCGGGCATACATAATTATACACGGAATAAAAAACAAAACCACGACAGCAACGTGAGTTCCACAGGTGGAGAGAGCTTTCAGCCGTCCTTCAGAGCTATGAGTTCTTAGGGAGAGCAAGATGACACAATAGGAGATGAAGAACAAAGAGAAGATTATGATGCAGATAAACCCACTATTGGCAACCACCAAAAGGCTAAGGATCTGAGTGTCAGTTCAGGTAAGCTTCAATAATGGGTACAAATCACATAGGAAGTGATCGATAACATTGGGGCCACAGAAGGACAGCTGGAAAGCAAAGACAATTTGTATCACAGAATGCAAGAAGCCCCCTGTCCAGGCTACCCCCATCAGGATACCACAGAGCCTCCAGTTCATGATAGAGGGGTAGTGCAATGGCTTGCAAATGGCCACATAGCGGTCATAGGCCACGGCGGTCAGGACAGTCACCTCCACTCCAGCAAAGAAGTGGTCAGCAAAGACCTGGGTCGTATAGCCCTTGAAGGAGATGGTTTTCTTCTCATAGAGGGAGTCCACAATCATCTTTGGCGCAAATGCAGAGGAATAGCAGGCATCCAGGAAGGACAGGAAGGCCAGAAAGAAGTACATCGGGGATCCCAGGACTGTCGGGCTGCTGACAATGGTCACCACAACTAGCAAATTGCCCCCAACAGTGGCCATGTAAGAGAACAAAAATACAACAAATTCTATTTTTTGAACACTTGGATTCCATGAAAGACCCAAGAGGATGAACTCAGTTACAAAGCTTTGGTTTTGCATATTTCAGAGGAAAAGGTGGAAGCTACCACAGTGACCACGTAGAATCTGAAATTAGGAGAAATATATTTGTCTTAAGCCAGTTTATTATATTAGTGTAGTCATCAAAATTATTGGTGCATCCATAAGCAAAATTATTTTAAGTCCTTCTGTTGTTGTTAAGAATACAAAATTAGAAATTTCTTGAGCCATCAGTCAGAACTGAGGTTAAAATCTTAAAACAGTCAGAGTTTCAACATGGGCGAAGGGAACCATTCACATGTGGTAGGGATGACAAATGGTTTTTAAAGTGGGTGCCAGCTTTGACTTGTTAGGAGTGGCCACCTAGAGTGACATGTTGAGGAGGATTCTGAAGCACATCCAAGCTCTGAGGAAAGGAGGACTGTAATGTATTAGTTATGCCTCCCCTTGACATGGCATGGGAACCAGAATGACTTGCATGAGAAATACATCTCTCTCAGGAGACTGCCTTACCTACAAATAAAAGAATAGCTGACATGCATTTTAACAGGCAATTGGAAATCATGCCTATTCCCCCAAGTTTTTCTTTAAAATTTTGAGTTGAACTGGGCCTTCAAGATGAATTAATTCATTTCTTATCAAAAATAAAGGCCAATGGAACATTGCCTAACTGTATGCTTAACAAAAATAAGGATGCATTAAGTTTTGGGTTGTCTTTGTTTTTGTTTTAGTCATCATTTTAAAATGTAAACACAAGTTGACAAAAATAATAATACCTACTTCAAAGTGTTCTGCTAATGACTGAGTGAAATAATGCAAGGAAAAAAGCAATTGCTCAGTGCGTAGTGTCTCGGATACGGTCCATATGAGGTCTTATTATCCCTAGTTTACTATTAGCTAAGTTATGGTTTGAGAGTTCAAGAAATAAAAAACAGGTAGATCCGGGATTTTCTGTCTCCACAGACAACGTCCATTCTACTGGATCAATAAAGAAAGCAGTGAGAATATTTCTTTTCTGGGAGAACTTCAGAGTAAGGATGGCCTTTCTACAGTCTCCACACACCTCTCAAGGTTAAAACCTTCTGATTCATTTGTTCATGTTTAAATTAGACACCTCAGGGAAAAGAAACTCCACATGATCTATAATCAGAAGGTAATGGCCCTACCATACACGTACACATCAAATACACATACAAAGGGCAACAACCACGGAAGTAAAGAATAGAAACCACATGCTCAACATAAGCCAGTCTTAAGACTTTACTAATTCTTAACTAATTATTTAAACAGTGTGACTCAATATGATTAAGCGTAACTCCTCAAGGTATATTCGTTTCAAAATTATATAACTTTATTAAAAAATAGTTCATACATTGCTTACCTAAGCATCTCATAAGACTATGATGAGGCCCAATTTTAAAAATGTGAAAACATTGCTTATGTCAAAGAGCTGTTGCAGATTGTGGTTATTATTATCTCACTCAATAAACCACCTGCTTTCCCCATAGAAAGCATTTCCATGACTCAACCAGATAAGTACTTCAGCTTTTGACTTCATTTTCCATAGGTAGACACAGCTTTGAAGGATGAATGCATCCTCGTTTGTATCTATAAAAGAAATTTGTCACTGAAATCACTTACATAACTACATATTTGCTAAAGAGATGAATAAAATACTTGTGAGGCTTATGTCAGTAAACTGATTTTGTTGAATGCTACTTAGAATTGACAAATAAAACTAGTGAATATACATTTATAAGGTTAATGTCATGTCTTTGCTTTTAAACAAGCATTTTCCTTATGTTCCCAGGGAGCTAGGCTATCCTAAATTGGGTCAGCAATGTTAACTCCATATCCAGCTACAAGCTGTTACCCAGAAACAAACAAACAAAAAAAGCATAGAACAAACCCAAAAGGGTCCAGGGGTCAGCCAACAACCATATATTAAAATATAAAGAGAGTCAATATAATAAAGGATTAACCTAAACACAGAAAGCTATAACTACAACAAGCCGAATTGGTTCTCAGGATCCATAGGTCTTCAAACACTAAGAAACTATACCAAATGGGTAGGACTGAGTGCTCTAACTGGTTCAATGGACTGTGGAAGTGCCTACCAAAACTAAGTAAAAATTTACCCCAGGAAGGGAGTTAGAGATCTACCCAATATCACAGGTAGCTTACATCACAGAAAGCAATTATCGTATGACAGACCCAGGACCCCTGAGCCAACAGACAAAACTGTTAGAAAAGGGAAACAAGAAAAAGTCTCCCAATCATGATCTTAGTTCTTTGTCTTTACGTTAACCAGTGATAGTCTGTAAGTCATTTACTCATAGGTAATTATTCCAAGGATTGTAAGGAGGCCATTGAAACACCCTTACTCTTAATGAATCAGCACCTGTCAAAATTGTATAAAAAGCACTTATTGATTATCCTTCTTTGGATTTTGGTTTGTTTGCAGCCTGAGTGCTTACAGCCAATTTCCATTTTTTGTTTTCTGATGTCACAATAAAAAAAACTCTGTCACAGAAGGCTTTAATGAAAATTATTACTCCACAACAGATATAGGATCCAACAGTGGTCAGTTTAGCCTAGGACAAAAGGAAGAGAGACAATGAAGTGAAATATGTAAGAACATCAACTCCAGACTCATACAGGCTTGGGTTCAAACCCAAGCTCTTCTGTTTAGTTATGTCTCATGGAACAAGTTACTTCCAATCCTTGGTTTCCACTTCTGAAAAGTGAGTATACTAAGAATGCCTACTGATAGACTCAAACACAATCCACATGAATACATTCAACAGGAGATCAAGCCCCCAGACCACTGACGCAGGGAAGAATTGTCAACATTTTTACTTGTACTTAACTCCCCCTTTACCATGAACAGGGCTGACAAGTGCTTTTACTGATAAGCTCTTTGACTCTTTCTTTTATTATTTTAAAAATGGAAATTATTTTATTTGGTCACAGTGTAGGTATGCCAATTTTTTTTTTAATGCATAGCAGTTTTATATGACCTTCATAATCCCTTAGTACCTGTCAAACATACATGAGTCCAATTCTATTTCAGGCAGCTTCTTTATACAAAGAAAATCAAGTTGTCTGTACCTTAATTGATGATAATTTATGTTAATGATTACATAATTCTGAAAATTCAAAAATGTGAACTATAAATATCACCGTATATCAAGTTCTTCTTGAAAATTCTGGTCATGGTAGCCTCCTATTCTTTATGGAGAAAAGTCCATTCAGTGGCTGGATAAAATGTGAATGCCATTTCCAAGTCTTATTTCTACATCTAAGAAGAAAGTCTCACATACACACAAGGTAGAGAATGTTCCCCACTGCTTCTCAAGTGCTGTTTCCAATTTGATGTCATGGAACAAAAAATAGAGAAGGAAAAGGTTCGTCACTTATTTCCAACTGGAATTTAGGGATGTTTCCGTGAGAGGATGTGAACCTGTAGAACTGCCTCTCAGTTGCCCTCCGGGGTTTGAAAATTTTCCATCAGCATGATTCTCCAAGACAGTTTAATGTGGTTTGAAGTACTTAAGCATTGGCAAATATCTATGTCCCAAATCAATTAGGATATTTTTTAAATCTCCTTCTTTTATAACTACTCCTGAGATTCTATGTGACGATGCTTTCACTTCCCTTTATGTTCAGGAATATAACAATGTTTATGCTAGAATGGAAACGCCTAATGTTCTTACTAAATGCAAGAGCTGAGTTCTGGGATAAGGCACAGCATCGATCCAGGACAGCATGTGCTGTTCTTGGGCTAGGGTGGCAGTGAGTGCTTATGAAGGAATAACATATTTTAAAAATAAATATGCAAAAATATGTAGATTAATCCAAATGTTGTTTTTTTCTCTCTCTCTCTCTCTCTACATACCTAATCTTGATATTCTATGTCTTTAAAACTAAAAGCCTGATTTCTGTCCCTGGGTGGTACAAATCGTTAATGCACACACCTGTTAACTGAAAAGATGGATGTAAAAGTCTACCTCGAGGCACCTCAGAACGAGGTCCTGGCCATCTACTTCTAAAAACTTAGTACCTGAAAACCCTATGAGGCAGAGTTCTACTCTGACACACATGAGGTCCCCGTGAGTCAGAATCAAATCAATAGTACCTGGGTTTTGTTCAACTGTTTGTTGCATATTTTCTTCTCTTCTCATGTTATATGAAAAAAAATGAATGACAGATCAGTTTACTCTGATGAAATGTAGCATTGTGATTGAAGTTTGAGGGAAAACCTGGAGATCCCCCATCAGGCCGCTTCAGAAAGGGGCCAAACCAAACAATATGTTGCTCCATTCGGTATTTAAACATTTTACTCTAACTACTTCTATAGCAATTCATACCCCACAAAAGAAGTAAAGTTGAAGTGATTCATCAGAAAAGTTAAGGCCTAGAAGCACCTTCACATCAAGCACCTATGGGAACAAAGAACAAGGGTTGCTTTCTTTTTATTAAAATTTTAGAGGTTTGCCCTGACCAGAAGAACTGGCTGACATGGACCACATTCCTTGTGATTCAAGGACAGAAATCCCCAGAGTACTGCCTGACACAGGGCCTGGAGTCTGTGGAAAGACTGGGTGATATTGTTAGGTACCATCAAGATGGATACTCAGGGTAAAGGACATCTTCTGCCACTCTCAAAACCCTCAGAGCATAGACAGATGAGAGCTTGAAAAGGGCCCAAACAAAGGGCCCAAGGCCAAAGATCAGCAGGGGACTATTTTTATCCCAGAGCCCTGAACTTGTGTTCCCTGAACTGAGCATGTCAGTACCACTCTGGTAACCCAATGTAGTACAATCCTGTGGAAATAAATAAACAAATAAAGATCCAGCCTGCTGAAGCCATTTGGATGCCAGACCATGTAACTGGAACTGGGGTCCCAGCCACAGGAACAGTCATAAATTGATTGGGACTGAATAAGAGCTCCTGGAGGATTCTGTTTGACTCCATGGATGGGATAGAGTATGGAAGAGCAGCATGAAAAATATAAATAGCCAGGGGTCCATAGAGTGTCCAAGTTGGGATGCTATACCCAGAAGGCACTTCAGACTTCCCAGTCACGGGCACTGGAGAATGCTGAACATTTTACAGCAGGCACTCCAAAGCATGGAAGCAGGGACAAGATTCTGCGTGTTTAGGGCCAAGGATATTTTTATGTAAAATATCAGTTCTTCAAATATGTGAATATAAAATGAGATTGTAAGCCACTTAGAGAGTTCAGGGGAAGGGAAAGTGTTCCAGACAGAAGAAATAGCCTATGGATATAAAGGCCCTATGCCATAAAAAAAAAAAAAAAAATTTATGGCAAGAGTATACCTGGTCAGAAAGTGGAACAGAAAGGGACCACATGGACTGGAAGATCAGTGAGGGATCAGCCATGAGTGAGCAGTTATGAGAGGTAGGAGGGTAGCAAGATTACTGCTGCCTGATCTTTAGCAATTGTAAGGTTTTAGCTTTTATCCTGAGCACCAGCGTAATTGCGTAGAGTCATGATATGATCTGACTTATGTGTTTAAAGGTTAACTCTAACTGGCTTGGTGAGGATAGACCTGGGATATTGAATGCAAAGGTAAAAGCAGGAAGACTAAGTAAGAGGGACTTGCAATAATCGAGGTGAAAGAGAATGGTGGCTTGGAATTAAGTGACAGCTCTCAAAATGAAAAGAAGTTCTTGAATTTGAGATATATGTTAAAGCTGACAGGGTTTCCTGATAGAGTGGATGTGGGCAAGGAGAAAAACAAATGAACCAAATGAGGCATCAGTAGAGATGGAGGATGACGTGAGTGGAGACTTCTTGGGGATTGGGTCAGAACAGCCAGAAATACTGCTTTGGATTTATTCAGTTTAAGAAATCCATTTGTCATTTAGATGGAAATACCATGGAACCAGCTGGATGTCCAGATCTCAACCTCAAGGAAGAAGTCTGGGCTGGAAAAATTAATTTGGGCACCTTGATCATATAAGAGATTATGTAAAGGAAAAGGGAATACAGCAACTGGGTTAAAAGATGTAAAATGATTTAATAAGATGAGAAATGAAGAACTGCTGTTAAATACAATGATGCAGAGGTCTGTGGTGACCTTGAAGAGAGGATTTTCAAATAGATTTAGTTATTGACATGTGACTGAAGGGAGTTTAAAGAGGTTGGAAGGGGAGAAATGGGGGCTGGGCATTTTAGAGATCCCATGTATTTTTCCATCCAAGGACGGAGAATGAAATGGGGTATTAGACACAAAGGACATGGAGTCAAAAAAATATTTTTACGATGAGAGAGGTAACAGATTGCTTCCTTGATGATGTAACTGATCCAGCAGAGGAGGAAACATGGATGAAATAAGAGTCAGAAGAGATTCTTAGGCAAGTGTCCTTGTGTAAGCAGTGAGGAGATGAGGTACCATGTAAAAGTAAAGAGAGACTGGTTGCCTTTGTAAGGGTCACAGATACTTCATTTACGGCAGCAGTTAGAAGGCAGCCTACGAGTGAATGGATCCTGTCAGATTGAAAGATATAGTTGTAGGAGTCTGGAAATACTCTTTTGACAATTTAAATTATTTCATTGAAATAAGAAGGAAGTATATCAATGCTTCCCATTAAGTTTGACGCTTGTGGTAATTTGTTAGGCAGATGCCTTTCTTCAGATTGAAGTATCCTTCAATTCCTACTTTGCTAAACCTCAGTATCATAAAAAGTTGAGAATTTTTCAAATTCTAATACATAGGTAATGATATAATTTACCAGATAGTATTAGTAAAAACAAGTCTCCATAACAAAACAGTATGACCAAGATTTGTTTCAGATGTCAGGGTGTCAAAAAAAAAAATGTTAGACATTGAGCTGTTAAATAATATGTTTAATGGTTAAAGGCTATTTAATGTGAACTTATTCGGAGATCCTATAGAACTATAAGAAATTTGTGAGAACAAATGAACATGGAATATTGCATCATTAATGAACAGAATTGTACTAGATGATGTAGATTCTGATATTACTTTATTTTTTTAGTAGTGACTTAAACAAGTTGGAAATTTATTTACCTCTTACATATAAGAAGTCTGAGCCAAGTAGTATGAGGCTGCTATTACAACTCTACAACATGAGGGTTTTAGGATCCTTCAGTCTTGCTTTCACTGACCTTAACACACATCCTCATGGTACAAGATGGGTGCCTGAATTCCCACTACAATTCCGCATTTACAGAATTACCATTTAATATACCACTTTCGGGTTTTGGGTACAGTTTCATTTACATTTTATTTGCCGTAATTTGTTTGCATGATCACACATAACTACATTGGATGTTGGGAAATCTCTTTTAGCTAGGAAGTGAGTTTATCAGAAAAACAACAACAGCAACAAACAACCACAAAAATCATTGCCATCCCCTGAGTTGGGTCTCAGAAGGTTTCCAGATTTGTGTTATTTATAAGGAAAGCAGACGCCACATCTTTCTAATGTAGAGTAGGTGGTGGTTTTGAACCACCACACTTCACATCAGCAGCTAAGAGATTACCTTGTGTGCCACCAGAGCTGCTTAATTGGGATCAGGACCCTAAAAGTGAACTTTTTTTTCAGTTAACATAATTTCATGAAGTTCCTATTCCTGATATCTAAGATTTTTTTTTCTACTTTCCTTAAGGGTTTTTCAAACTGTGGTGTGCTTGACAAGAAGTTTAGTAGATAATCTGATTTCTCTTTCTTAGTGATTTCTTTTCATTACTATACTCTAAACAAACACAAAATTCAACTCTCCTTAAATTACCTTATAGGCAATCCCTATAGGCTACTTAGCTGCCAACTCCAAGATATGAGTGATCCGAGAGTAGTAATAGCATTTCCTAACCTACCCGTCAGTATTTTTCTGTGGCATTACATTGCTTTCTGCCTTACAAGTTCCAGTCCCTATAAAGTATTTTGTTTAAGCCCACTTTAAATTTTTTCCTCTTGAAATTTAACTTTTAAGTTTAATATTTTATTTTTCATCTGAAACCCAGCAATCTGGTCCATAATTTCCTCATGGAATTTTTCATTTCATTATTCCTGAAAGTATAAATCAAAGGATTGAGCACGGGAGTTACAATGGCATAAACTATGGCCACCAACTTGTCGAAGGAGAAAGCAGATGGAGGTCGGGCATAGATAATTATGCATGGGACAAAAAACAAAACCACCACAGCAATGTGAGATCCACAGGTGGAGAGAGCTTTCAGCCGTCCTTCAGAGCTATGAGTTCTTAGGGAGAGCAAGATGACACAATAGGAGATGAGCAACAAGGAGAAGATTATGATGCAGATAAACCCACTATTGGCAACCACCAAAAGGCTAAGGATGTGAGTGTCAGTGCAGGCAAGCTTCAATAATGGGTTCAAATCACATAGGAAGCGATCAATAACATTGGGGCCACAGAAGGGCAGCTGGAAAGTAAAGACAATTTGTGTCAAAGAATGCAAGAAGCCCCCTGTCCAGGCTACCCCCATCAGGATACCACAGAGCCTCCAGTTCATGATAGAGGGGTAGTGCAATGGCTTGCAAATGGCCACATAGCGGTCATAGGCCACGGCGGTCAGGACAGTCACCTCCACGCCAGCAAAGAAGTGGTCAGCAAAGACCTGGGTCGTATAGCCCTTGAAGGAGATGGTTTTCTTCTCATAGAGGGAGTCCACAATCATCTTTGGCGCAAATGCAGAGGAATAGCAGGCATCCAGGAAGGACAGGAAGGCCAGAAAGAAGTACATCGGGGATCCCAGGACTGTCGGGCTGCTGACAATGGTCACCACAACTAGCAAATTGCCCCCAACAGTGGCCATGTAAGAGAACAAAAATACGATACACTGCTGGTGGGATTGTAAAATGGTACAACCACTGTGGAAATCCATCTGGCGTTATCTTAAACAGTTAGAAATAGAACTACCATACAAACCAGAAATCCCACTCCTCGGAATATACCCTAAAAATACAAGACCCTTCACACAAACAGATATATGCACACCCATGTTTATTGCAGCTCTGTTTACAATAGCAAAAAGCTGGAAGCAACCAAGATGTCCATCAACGGACGAATGGGTAAATAAATTGTGGTATATTCACACAATGGAATACTACGCATCGATAAAGAACAGTGACGAATCTCTGAAACATTTCATAACATGGAGGAATCTGGAAGGCATTATGCTGAGCGAAATGAGTCAGTTGCAAAAGGACAAATATTGTATAAGACCACTATTATAAGATCTTGAGGAATAGAAAAAACGGAAAAGAACACATACTTTTGTGGTTACAAAGGGGGGAGGGAGGGAGGGAGGGAGGGAGAGGGCTTTTTATTGATCAATCTGTAGATGGGAACTGCTTTGGGTGAAGGGAAAGACAACACTCAAAACAAGGAAGGTCAGCCTAATTGGACAGGATTAAAAGTAAAGAGGTTTCCGAGATAAAATGAAAGCTTCAAAGGATAGCGAAGCAGGGGCTGGGGTCTGGGGAACTTGGTTTGAGAGGACTTCTAAATCAATGGGCAAAACAATTCTATTATGAAAACACTCTGCATCCCACTTTGAATTGTGGCACCTGGGGTCCTAAATGCCAACAAGCAGCCATCTAAAATACATTAATTGGTCTCAACCCACCGGGAGCAAAGGCAAAGGAAGAACACCAAGGTCACACGACAACTAAGAACCCAAGAGACAGAAAGGGCCACTTGAACCAGAGACCTACAATATCCTGAGACCAGAAGAACAAGTTGGTGCCCGGCCACAATCGATGTCTGCCCTGTCAGGGAGCACAAGAGACAACTCCTGAGGGAGCAGGAGACCAATGGGATACAGACCCCAAATTCTCATTAAAAGACCACACCTAATGGTATGATTGCGACTAGAGGAATCCCAGAGACAATGCTCCCCAGAACTTCTGATGGCACAGGACAGGAACCAACCCCGAAGACAAATCATCAGGCATGAAAAGGACTGGTCAGTGGGGGGGAGAGAGATACTGATGAAGAGCGAGCTAATTAAATCAGGTGGACACGGGAGAGTGTGTTGGCAACTCTTGACTGGAGGGGGGATGGGAAGATAGAGAGAGATGGAAGAAGGTAAAATTGGCACGAAACGAGAGACTGTAAGGGCTGACTCAATAGGGGGAGAGCAAGTGGGAGAAGGGAGTAAGATGTATGTAAACCTACATGTGACAGACTGATTGGAATGGTAAATGTTCACTTGAAGCTTAATAAAAATTTAAAAAAAAAAAAAAAAATACAACAAATTCTATTTTTTGAACACTTGGATTCCATGAAAGACCCAAGAGGATGAACTCAGTTACAAAGCTTTGGTTTTGCATATTTCAGAGGAAAAGTTGGAAGCTAACACAGTGACCATGTAGAATCTGAAATTAGGAGAAATATATTTGTCTTAAACCAGTTTATTATATTAGTGTAGTCATCAAAATTATTGGTGCATTCATAAGCAAAATTATTTTAAGTCCTTCTGTTGTTGTTAAGAATACAAAATTAGAAATTTCTTGAGCCATCAGTCAGAACTGAGGTTAAACTCTTTAAAACAGTCAGAGTTTCAATAGGGGGAAGGGAACCATTCACATGTGGTAGGGATGACAAATGGTTTTTAAAGTGGGTGCCAGCTTTGACTTGTTAGGTGTGGCTACCTAGAGTGAAATGTTGAGGAAGATTCTGAAGCACATCCAAGCTCTGAGGAAAGGAGGACTGTAATGTATTAGTTATGCCTCCCATTGACATGGCATGGGAACCAGGATGACCTGCATGGGAAATGCATCTCTCTCCAGGAGACTGTCCTACCTACAAATAAAGGAATAGCTAACATGCATTTTAACAGGCAATTGGAAATCATGCCTATTCCCCCAAATATTTCTTTAAAAATTTGAGTTGAACTGGGCCTTCAAGATGAATTAATTCATTTCTTATCAAAAATAAAGGCCAATGGAACATTGCCTAACTGTATGCTTAACAAAAATAAGGATGCATTAAGTTTTGGGTTGTCTTTGTTTTTGTTTTAGTCTTCATTTTAGGATGTAAACAGAAGCTGACAAAAATAATAATACCTACTTCAAAGTGTTCTGCTGATGACTGAGTGAAATAATGCAAGGAAAAAAGCAATTGCTCAGTGCCTAGTGTCTAGGATACTGTCCATGTAAGGTCTTATTATCCCTATTCTAGTAACAGCTAAGTTATGGTTTGAGAGTTCAGGAAATAAAAAAACATGTAGATCTTGGATTTTCTGTCTCCACAGCCAATGTCCATTCCACTGGATCAATAACAAGCAGTGAGAATGTTTCTTTTCTGGGAGAACTTCAGAGTAAGGATGGCCTTTCTACACTCTCCACACACCTCTCAAGGTTAAAACCTTCTGATTCATTTGTTCATGTTTAAATTAGACACCTCAGGGAAAAAAAACTCCAGATGATTTATAATCAGAAGGTAATGGCCCTACCATACACAATACATATCAAATACATATACAAAGGGCAACAACTATGGAAGTGAAGAATAGAAACAAGATATTCAACATAAGCCAGTCTTAAGACTTAATTTATTCTTAACCAATTGTTCAAACCATGTGACCTAACACAATCAAGTGCAACTCCTCAAGGTATATTCGTTTCAAAATTATATAACATTATTGTAAAATAGTTCATATATTGCTTACCTAAGCATCTCACAAGACTATGATGAGGGCCAATTTTGAAGATGTGAAAGCATTGCTTATTTCAAAGAACTGTTGTTGCAAACTGTGGTCATTATTGTCTCACTTAATAAACCAGCTGCTTTCCCCATGGAAAGCATTTCCACGACTCAACCAAATAATTATTTCAACTTCTGACTTCATTTTCCGTAGATAGACAAAGCTTTGAAGGATGAATGTGTCTTTGTACCTGTAATAGAAATTTATCACTCAAATCATTTACGTAATTATATGTTTGCTAAAGAGACGAAAAAAATACTTGTGGGGCTTATAGTGGTAAAGTGATTTTGTTAAATGCCACTTAGAATTGACAAACAAAACTAATGAATATACAATTTTACAGGTTTATGTCATCTATTTGTTTGCTTTTAAAAAAACATTTTCCTTATGTTCCCAGGGACCTTGGCAATCCTAAATTGTGCCAGCACTGTTAACTCCATATCTAGCTGCAAGGTGTTATCCAGAAACAAACAAAAAATAAAAACATAAGACAAACCCAAAAGGGTCATTGGGTCTGTCAACAAACATATCTTAAAATATAAAGATTATCAATAAAGGGTTAACCTAACCACAGAAGGCCATAACCACAACAGGTCAATTTATTTCTCAGGATCCATAGGGCTTCAAACTCTAAGAAACTGTATCAAAGGGGTAGGACTGAGTGCTCTAACTTGTTGAATGGACTGTGGAAGTGCCTACCAAAACAAAGTGAAAATTTACCCCCGGAAGTGAGTTAGAGATCTACCCAACATCACACATAGCCCACATCACAGACAGCAATTATCATATGACAGACCCTGGACCCCTGAGCCAATAGACCAAACTGTCAGAAAAGATAAACAAGAAAAGGTCACCCAGTCATGACCTTAGTTCTTTGTATTTACTTAAAACAAAGATAGTCTGTAAGTAATTTTCTTATAGGCAATTACACTAATGGCTGTGAAGATCTCCTTGAAACACTATTACTCGTAAGGAATCTGCACCTGTCAAAATTGTACAAAAAGCACTTATTGATTATTCTTCTTTGGATTTTGGTTTCTTTGTAGCCTGAGTGCTTGCAGCCAATTTCCCTTTTTGTGTTTTCTGATAAGTCACAATAAAAAACTCTGTTGCAGAAGGCTTTAGTGAAAGTTATCACTCTACAACAGATATAGGACCCAATAGTGGTCAGTTTAGCCTAGGACAAAAGTAAGGGAGACAATGAAGTGAAATAAGTAAGAACATCAACTCCAGACTCATACAGGCTTGGATTCAAATCCAAGCTCTTCTATTTAGTTATGGCTCATGGAACAAGTTACTTCCAATCCTTGGTTTCCACTTCTGAAAAGTGAGTATACTAAGAATGCCTATTCATAGAATCAGGTAACACAATATGCATAAATACATTCAACAGGAGATCAAGCCCCCAGACCACTGACACAGGGAATTGGCAACATTTTTTCTTATGCTTAATTCCCCTTTTACCACGAACAGGGCTGACAAGTGCTTTTACTGATAAGCTCTTTGACTCTTTGTTTTACTAATTTAAAAATGGAAATTATTTTATTTGGTCACAGTGTAGGTATGCCAATTGTTTTAATGCATAGCACTATTGAATGACCTTTGTAATCCTTTAGTACCTCTCAAACACCCATGAGTCCACTTCTACTTCAGGCAGCTTCTTTACACAAAGAAAATCAAGTTGTCTGTAAATTAATTAATGCTAATTTATATTGATGATTAAATGGTTCTAAGAATGCAAAAATGTGAATTATAAATCTCACCATACATCATTTTTTTTTTTTTTGAAAATTCTGGTGTTGCCAATCTCCTATTCTTTGTGGAGAAAAGTTCATTCAGTGCCTGGATAAAATGTGAATGCCATTTCCAAGTCTTATTTCTACATCTAAGAGAGAGAGAAAGTCTCACAGGCACACAAGGCAGAGAATGTTCCCCACTGCTTCTCAAGTGCTGTTTCCAATTTGATGTCATGGAACAAAAAATAGAGAAGGAAAAGATTTGTCCTTTATTTCCAACTGGAATTTAAAGAGGTTTCCCTGAGAGGACACGAACCTGTAGAACTGCCTCTCAGTTGCCCTCCGGGGTTTGAAAATTTTCCATCAGCATGATTCTCCAAGACAGTTTAATGTGGTTTGAAGTACTTAAGCATTGGCAAATTTCTATGTCCCAAATCAATCAGGATTTTTTTTTTTGTTTTAATCTCCTTCTTTCATAACTACTCCTGAGATTCTATGTGAAGATGTTTTCACTTCCCTTTATGTTCAGGAATATAACAATGTGTACGCTGGGATGGAAATGCCTATGTTCTTACTAAACGCAAGAGCTCAGTTCTGGGATCAGGCACAGCATCTATACATGAGGACAGCATGTGCTGTTCTTGGGCTGGGGTAGCAATGAGTGCTTATTAAGGAATAACATATTTCATATAGAAATATGCAAAACTACATAGATTAACCCAAATGTTACCTTTTTCTCTACATACCTGATCTTGATATTCCATGACTTTAAAACTAAAAGCCTGATTTCTGTCCCTGGGTGGTACAAATCGTTAATGCACACACCTGTTAACCAAATGGATGGATGTTAACGTCCACCTCGAGGTACCTCAGAACAAGGTCTTGGCCATTTACTTCCAAAAAATTAGTACTTGAAAGTTCTATGAGGCATAGCTCTACTCTGACACACATGGGGTCCCCATGGTCAGAATCAACTTGACAGTAACTGGACTTTGTTGGTTTGTTTAATATTTTCTTCTTTTGTCATGTTATATGAAAAGAATGAATGACAGATCAGTTTGCTCTGATGAAATGTAGCATTGTGATTGAAGTTTGAGGGAAAACCTGGAGATCCCCCATCAGGCCGCTTCAGAAAGGGGCCAAACCAAACAATACGTTGTTCCATTCGGTATTTAAACATTTTAATCTACCTACTTCTATGGCAGTTCATACCCCACAAAAGATGTAAAATTGAAGTGATTCATCAGAAAAGTTAAGGCCCAGAAGCACCTTCAAATCAAGCACCTATGGGAACAAAGAACAAGGGTTGCTTTCTTTTTATCAAAATTTTAGAGGTTTGCCCTGACCAGAAGAACTACCTGACATGGATACATTCCTTGTGATTCAAGGACAGAAATCCACAGAAAACTGCCTGATACAGGGCCTGGATTCTGTGGAGAAACTGGGTGTTCTTGTTAGGTACCATGAAGATGGACACTCCTTTAGGAGGTCTTCCTCCACTCTCAACACCCTCAGTCAGAGCATGGACAGATGAGAGCTTTATAAGGGCCCACACAAAAGGCCCAAGGACAAGGATCAGCAGGGGACTGTTTTTATCCCAGAGCCCTGAACTTCCGTCCCCGGAACTGAGCATCTCAGCAAAACTCTGATAACCCAAAGTAGTGTAATCCTGTGGAAAAAATAAACAAAGATCTAGCCTTCTGAAGCCATTTGGATGCCAGTCCATGTAACTGGAACTGGGGTCCCAGCAGCAGGACCAGTCATAAGTTGATTGGGGCTGAATAAGAGCCCCTGGAAGATACTGTTTGACTCCATGGATGGGATAGAGTATGGAAGAGCAGCATGAAAATTATAAATGGTCAGGAGTCCATAGAGTCATGTCCAAGGTGGGATGCTATACCCAGAAGGCACTACAGACTTCCCAGTCACAGGCACTGGAGAATGTTGGACATTTTACAGCAGGCTCTCCAAAGCATGGAAGCAGGGACAGGGTTCTGCTTGTCCAGGTCCAAGGGTAGTTTCCTGTAAAATATCAGTTCTTCAAATCTGTGAATATAAAATGAGATTGTAAGCCATTTAGAGAGTTCAGGGGAGGAAAAGTATTCCAGACAGAAGAAATAACTTATGGGCGCTAAGGCTCTACGGCAAGAGTATATGTGATTAGCAAGCAGAAGAGAAAGCGTCACATGGACTGGAGGATCAGTGAGGGGTCAGCCCTGAGAGAGGAGTTCAGAGAGGTGGGAGGGTAGCAAGATTAATGCTGCCTGATCTTTAGCAATTGTAAGGTTTTAGCTTTTATCCTGAGCACCACTGCAGTTAAGCAGATTCATAATATGATCTGACTTACGGGTTTAAAGGATAACTACAAATGTCTTGCTGAGGATAGAACTGGGGTATTGTATACAAAGGTAAAAGTAGGGAGACTAAGTAAGAGGGACTTGCAATAATCGAGGTGAAAGAGGATGGTGGCTTGGAATTAAGTGACAGCTCTAAAAAATGATAAGAAGTTTTTGAATTGGGGATATATAGGTTAAAGCTAACAGCATTTCCTGATAGAGAGGATGTGGGCAGGGAGAAAAACAAACCAAATGAGCCCTCAGTAGAGATGGAGGATGATGTGAGTGGAGTCTGTTTGGGGATTGGGTCAGAACAACCAGAAATACTGCTTTGGATTTATTCAGTTTAAGAAACCAACTTGTCATTTAGATGGAAATACCATGGAAGCAGTTGGATGTCCAGATCTCAACCTCAAAGAAGAAGCCTGGGCTGGAAATATTAATTTGGGCACCTTGGTCATGTAAGAGATTATGTAAAGGAAAAGTGAATAGAGCAACTGGGTTAAACGATGTTAATTGATTTAATAAGATGAGAAATGAAAAACTGCTGTTAAATATAATGATGCAGAGGTCTGTGGTGACCTTGAAGAGAGGATTTTCAGATAGTTCTAGTTATTTACATGTGACTGAAGGGAGTTTAAAGAGGTTGGAAGGAGAGAAAGTGGGGCTGGACATTTTAGAGATCCCATTTATTTTTCCTTCCAAGGAGGGAGAATGAAATGGGGTATTAGATACAAAGGAAGCAGAGTAAAAAAAAAATACTTTTAACAATGAGAGACGTAATGGATTGCTTCTTTGATGATGCAACTGTTGCAGTAGAGAGGGAAACATGGATGAAATAAGAGTCAGAAGAGATTCTTAGGCAACAGTCCTTGTGTAAGCAGTGAGGAGATGAGTTCCCATGTAAAAGTAAAGAGACGCTGGTTGTCTTTGGTACGGGTTACAGATACGTCACTTACAGTAGCACTTAAAAGGCAGCATATAAGTGAATGGATGCTGTCAGATTGATAGATATAGCTACAGGAGTCTGGAAATTCTCTTTTGATAATTTAAATTATTTCATTGAAATAGGGAGAAAGTACATCAATGCTTCCCATTAAGTTTGATGCTTGTAGTAATTTTTTAAGCAGATACCTTTCTTCAAATTGAAGTATCTTTCAATTCCTACTTTGCTAAAACTCAGTATCATAAACAGTTGAGAATTTTTCAAATTCTAATACAGAGGTAATCATACAATTTACCAGGTAGTATTAGTAAAAACAAGTCTCCATAACAAAACAGTATGAACAAGATTTGTTTCAGATGTCAGGGTGTCAAAAAAAAAAAAAGTCAGACATTAAGCTGTTAAATAACATGTTTAATGGGTAAAGGCTATTTAATGTGAACTAATTTGGAGATCCTATAGAACTATAAGAAATTTGTGAGAACAAATGAACATGGAATACTGCATCATTAATGAACAGAATAGCTCATAACTGTAATAGATGATGTAGATTCAGATATTACTTTATTTTTTAACAGTGACTTAAGCAAGTTGGAAATTTATTTACCTCTTACATATAGGAATTCTGAGCCAAGTAATATGGGGCTGCTATTACAACTCTACAACATTAGGGTTTTAGAATCCTTCAGTCTTGCGTTTCCACTAACCTTAACACACATCCTCAAAGTCCAAGATGATTGCCTGAATTCCCACCACAATTCCACATTTACAGAATTACCATTTAATATATCACTTTCATTTACATTTTGTTCACCATAATTGATCACATGATCACACCTAACTACATTGGATGCTGGGGAATCTCTTTTAGCTAGGAAGCAATGATTCTTAAAAAAAGAACAACAGCAACAAACAACAACAAAAACCATTACCATCCCCTGAGTTTGGACTCAGAAGGTTTCCAGATTTGTGATATTTATAAGGAAAGCAGAAGCCACATCTTTCTGACATAGAGTAGGTGGTGATTTTGAACCACCACACTTTATGTCAGCACCTGAGGGCTTACCTTGTGTGCCACCAGAGCTGCTTAACTGGGATCAGGACCCTAAAAGTGAACTTTTTCTTCAGTTAAAATAGTTTCATGAAGTTCCTATTCCTGATATCTAAGATTTTTTTTCTACTATCCTTAAGGGCTTTTCAAAGTATGGTGTACATGGCAAGAAGTTTAGAATATAATCTGATTCCTCTTTTTTAGTGATTTCTTTTCTTTACTATATTCGAAACAAACATAAAATTCAACTTTCCATTAATTACCTATAAGGATACTTAGCTGCCAACTCCAAGATATGAGTGATCTGAGGGTGGTAATAGCATTTCCTGACCTACCCATCAATATTTTTCTGTGGCATTACATTACTTTCTGCCTTACAAGTTCCCACCCCTATAAAGCATTTTGTTAAGCCCGTTTTGAATTCTTTCCCCTTGAAATTTAAATTTTTAAGTTTAATGTTTTATTTTTCATCAGAAACCCAGCAATCTGGTCCATAATTTCCTCATAGCATTTTTCACTTCCTTATTCCTGAAAGTGTAAATCAAAGGATTGAGCAAGGGAGTTACGAAGGCATAAACTATGGTCACCATCTTGTCAAAGGAGAAAGCAGATGGATGTCGGGCATAGATAATTATGCATGGGACAAAAAACAAAACCACGATAGCAGTGTGAGATCCACAGGTGGAGAGAGCTTTCAGCCGTCCTTCAGAGCTATGAGTTCGTAGTGAGAGCAAGATGACAAAATAGGAGATAAGCAACAAGGAGAAGATTATGATGCAGATAAACCCACTGTTGGCAACGACCAAAAAGCTGCTGATGCAAGTGTCAGTACAGGCAAGCTTCAATAATGGGTTCAAATCACATAGGAAGTGATCGATAACATTGGGGCCACAGAAGGACAGCTGGAAAATAAGGAGAATTTGTATCACAGAATGCAAGAAGCCCCCTGTCCAGGCTACCCCCATCAGAATGCCACAGAGCTTCCAGTTCATGATAGAGGGGTAGTGCAATGGCTTGCAAATGGCCACATAGCGGTCATAGGCCATGGCGGTCAGGACAGTCACCTCCACTCCAGCAAAGAAGTGATCAGCAAAGACCTGGGTCATACAGCCCTTGAAGGAGATGGTTTTCTTCTCATAGAGGGAGTCCACAATCATCTTTGGCGCAAATGCAGAGGAATAGCAGGCATCCAGGAAGGACAGGAAGGCCAGAAAGAAGTACATCGGGGATCCCAGGAGTGCTGGGCTGCTGACAATTGTCACCACAACTAGCAAATTGCTCCCAAGAGTTGCAATGTAGCAGAACAAAAATACAATAAATATTATTTTCTGAACACTTGGATTCCATGAAAGACCCAAGAGAACAAACTCAGTTACAAAGCTTTGGTTTTGCATATTTCAGAGGAAAAGGTGGAAGCTAACACAGTGACCATGTAGAATCTGAAATTATGAGAAACATATTTGTCTCAAACCAGTTTATGATATTAGCGTAGTCATCAAAGTATTGGTGCATCCGTAATCAAAATTATTTTAAATGCTTCTGCTGTTGTTAAGAACATAAAATTAGAAATTTCTTGAGCCATCAGTCAGAACTGAGGTTAAACTCTTTAAAACAGTCAGAGTTTCAATAGGGGGAAGGGAACCATTCACATGTGTTAGGGATGACAAATAGTTTTTAAAGTGGATGCCAGCTTTGACTTGTTAGTAGTAGCTACCAAGAGTGAAATGTTGAGGAGGATTCTGAAGCACATCCAAGCTCTGAGGAAAGGAGGACTGTAATGTATTAGTTATGCCTCCCATTGACATGGCATGGGAACCAGGATGACCTGCATGGGAAATCCATCTCTCTCCAGGAGACTGCCTTACCTACAAATAAAAGAACAGCTAACATGCATTTCAAGAGGCAATTGGAAATCATGCCTACTTCCCCAAATATTTCTTTAAAAATTTGAGCTGAACTGGGCCTTTAAGATGACTTAATTCATTTCTTATCAAAAATAAAGGCCAATGGAACATTGCCTAACTGTATGCTTAACAAAAATAAGTATTCATTAAGTTTTGGTTCGTCTTTGTTTTTGTTTTAGTCTTCATTTTTAAACGTAAACAGAAGCTGCAAAAAATAATAATACCTACTTCAAAGTGTTCTGCTGATGACTGAGTGAAATAATGCAAGTAAAAAAAGCAATTACTCAGTGCCTAGTGTCTAGTATACTGTCCATGTGAGGTCTTCTTATCCCTATTTTACTATTAGCTAAGTTATGGTTTGAGAGTTCAAGAAACTAACAAAAGGTAGATCTGGGATTTTCTGGTGCCACAGCCAAAGTCCATTCCACTGGATCAATAAAGAAAGCAGTGAGAATGTTTCTTTTCAAGGGAGAACTTCAGAGTAAGGATGGCCTTCCTACGCTCTCCACACACCTCTCAAGGCTAAAACCTTCTGATTCATTTGTTTATGCTGAAATTAGACACCTCAGGGAAAAGAAACTCCACAGGATTTATAATCAGAAGGTATTGGCCTGACTCTATATATACACGCATACACATCAAATATATACACAAAGGGCAACAACCATAGAAGTAAAGAATAGAAACAACATGTTCAACATAAAAAAAAGCCAGTCTTTATTAATTCTTTAATTAATTAAGACTTTGTCAATTCTTAACCAATTATTTGAACAATGTGACTCAATACGATCAAGTGCAACCCCTCACGGTATATTTGTTTCAAAATTATATAGTACTATTGTAAAATACTTCATGCATTGCTAAGACTATGATGAGGGCTAATTTTGAAAATGTGAAAGCGTTGCTTATGGCATAGAAGTGTTGCAGATTGTGCTATTATTATCTCACTCAGTAAACCAGCTGTTTTCCCCATAGAAAGCATTTCCATGACTCAACCAGATAATTACTTCAACTTTTGACTTCATTTTCCATAGGTAGACACAGCTTTGAAGGATGGTGTGTCCTCCTTTATACGTATAACAGAAATTTATCATTCAAATCATTTACGTAATTACATCTTTGCTAAAGAGATGAATAAAATACTTGTAGGGCTTATACCAGTAAATTGATTTTGTTGACTGCCACTTAGAATTGACAAATAAAACTAACAAATATAAAATTTTACAGTTTAATGTCATCTGTTTGCTTCCTTTTTTTATTAATAATTTTTATTGACCTTGAAGTGAACGTTTACAAATCAAGTGAGTCTGTCACATATAAATTTATATACACCTTACTCCATACTCCCACTTGCTCTCCCCCTAATCAGTCAGCCCTTCCAGTCTCTCCTTTCGTGACAATTTTGCCAGCTTCCAACCCTCTCTACCCTCTCATCCCCTCTCCAGACAGGAGATGCCAACAAAGTCTCAAGTGTCCCCCTGATACAAGTAGCTCACTCTTCATCAGCATCTCTCTCCTACCCACTGTCCAGTCCCTTCCATGTCTGATGAGTTGTCTTCGGGAATGCTTCCTGTCCTGGGCCAACAGAAGATTTGGGGACCATGACCGTCGGAATTCCTCTAGTCTCAGTCAGACCATTAAGTCTGGTTTTTTATGAGAATTTGGGGTCTGCATCCCACTGATCTCCTGCTCCCTCAGGGGTTCTCTGTTGTGCTCCCTGTCAGGGCAGTCATTGGTTGTGGCCAGGCACCAACTAGTTCTTCTGGTCTCAGGATGATGTAAGTCTCTGGTTCATGTGGCCCTTTCTGTCTCTTGGGCTCATAGTTGTCGTGTGACCTTGGTGTTCTTCATTCTCCTTTGATCCAGGTGGGTTGAGACCAATTGATGCATCTTAGATGGCCGCTTGTTAGCATTTAAGACCCTGGATGCCACATTTCAAAGTGGGATGCAGAATGTTTTCATAATAGAATTTACTTTCCCAATTGACTCAGAAGTCCCCTTAAGCTATAGTCCCCAAACCCCCGCCCTTGCTCCGCAGACCTTTGAAGCATTCAATTTATCCTGGAAACTTCTTTGCTTTTGATCGAGTCCAGTTGAGCTGACCTTGCACGTATTGAGTATTGTCCGTCCTTTCACCTAAAGTAGTTCTTATCTACTAAGTAATCAGTAAAATACCCTCTCCCACCCTCCCTCCCTCCCCACCTCGTAACCACAAACGTATGTGTTCTTCTCTGTATATACTATTTCTCAACATCTTATAATAGTGGTCTTGTACAATATTTGTCCTTTTGCCTCTGACTAATTTCACTCAGCATAATGCCTTCCAGGTTCCTCCATGTTATGAAATGTTTCACAGATTCGTCACTGTTCCTTATCGATGCGTAGTATTCCATTGTGTGAATATACTACAATTTATTTACCCATTCATCCGTTGATGGACACCTTGGTTGCTTCCAGCTTTTTGCTATTGTAAACAGAGCTGCAATAAACATGGGTGTGCATATATCTGTTTGTGTGAAGGCTCTTGTATCTCTAGGGTATATTCCGAGGAGTGGGATTTCTGGGTTGTATGGTAGTTCTATTTCTAACTGTTTAAGATAAGGCCAGATAGATTTCCAAAGTGGTTGTACCATTTTACATTCCCACCAGCAGTGTATAAGAGTTCCAATCTCTCCACAGCCTTTCCAACATTTATTATTTTGTGTTTTTTGGATTAAGACCAGCCTTGTTGGAGTGAGATGGAATCTCATCATAGTTTTAATTTGCATTTCTCTAATGGCTAATAATCGGGAGCATTTTCTCATGTATCTGTTAGCTGCCTGAATATCTTCTTTAGTGAAGTGCGTGTTCACATCCTTTGCCCACTTCTTGATTGGGTTGTTTGTCTTTTTGTGGTTGAGTTTTGACAGACTCATATAGATTTTAGAGATCAGGCGCTGGTCGGAGATGTCATAGCTGAAAATTCTTTCCCAGTCTGTAGGTGGTCTTTTTACTCTTTTGGTGAAGTCTTTAGATAAGCATAGGTGTTTGATTTTTAGGAGCTCCCAGTTACCTGGTTTCTCTTCGTCATTTTTGGTAATGTTTTGTATTCTGTTTATACCTTGTATTAGGGCTTTTAACGTTGTCCCTATTTTTTCTTCCAAGATATTTATCGTTTTAGTCTTTATGTTCAGGTCTTTGATCCACTGGGAGTTAGTTTTTGTGCATGGTGTGAGGTATGGGTCCTGTTTCATTTTTTTGCAAATGGATATCCACTTATGCCAGCACCATTTGTTAAAAAGACTATCTTTTCCCCAATTAACTGACACTGGGCCTTTGTCAAATATCAGCTGTTCATATATGGATGGATTTATATCTGGGTTCTCAATTCTGTTTGGTCTATGTGCCTGTTGTTGTACCAGTACCAGGCTGTTTTGACTACTGTGGCTATATAATAGGTTCTGAAATCAGGTAGAGTGAGGCCTCCCACTTTCTTCTTCTTTTTCAGTAATGCTTTACTTATCTGAGGCTTCTTCCCCTTCCATATGAAGTTGGTGATTTGTTTCTCCATCACATTAAACAATGACATTGGAATTTGGATCGGAAGTGCATTGTATATATAGATGGCTTTTGGTAGAATAGACATTTTTACTATGTTAAGTCTTCCTATCCATGAGCAAGGTATGTTTTTCCACTTAAGTAGGTCCTTTTTAGCTTCTTGTAGCAGTACTTTGTAGTTTTCTTTATATAGGTCTTTTACATCTTTGGTAAGATTTATTCCTAAGTATTTTATCTTCTTGGGGGCTACTGTGAATGGTATTGATTTTGTGATTTCCTCTTCGATGTTCTTTTTGTTAATGTAGAGGAATCCGAGTGATATTTGTATGTTTATCTTATAACCTGAGACTGCCGAACTCTTCTATTAGTTTCAGTAGTTTTCTGGAGGATTCCTTAGGGTTTTCTGTGTATAAGATTATGCCATCTGCAAATAGAGATCATTTTACTTCCTCCTTGCCAATCCGGATGCCCTTTACTTCTTTCTCTAGCCTAATTGCTCTGGCTAGGACCTCTAGCACAGTGTTGAATAAGAGCGGTGATAAAGGGCATTCTTGTCTGGTTCCCGTTCTCAAGGGAAATGCTTTCAGGCTCTCTCCATTTAGAGTGATGCTGGCTATTGGTTTTGTATAGATGCTCTTTATTATGTTGAGGAATTTTCCTTCAATTCCTATTTTGCTGAGAGTTTTTATCATAAATGGGTGTTGGACTTTGTCAAATGTCTTTTCTGCATCAATTGATAAGATTATGTGGTTTTTGTCTTTTGTTTTATTTATATGGTGGATTACATTAATGCTTTTTCTAATATTAAACCAGCCTTGCATACCTGGTATAAATCCCACTTGGTCATGGTGGATTAATTTTTTGATATGTTGTTGAATTCTATTGGCTAGAATTTTGTTGAGGATTTTTGCATCGATGTTCATGAGGGATATAGGTCTGTAATTTTCTTTTTTTGTGATGTCTTTATCTGGTTTTGCTATCAGGGAGATGGTGGCTTCATAGAATGAATTAGGTATTATTCCATCCTTTTCTATGCTTTGAAATACCTTTAGTAGTAGTGGTGTTAACTCTTCTCTGAGAGTTTGGTAGAACTCTACAGTAAAGCCATCCAGGCCAGGGCTTTTTTTTGTTGGGAGTTTTCGGATTACCGTTTCAATCTCTTTTTTTTGTTGTTGTTATCGGTCTATTTAGTTGTTCTACTTCTGATTGTGTTAGTTTAGGTAGGTAGTGTTTTTCCAAGAATTCATCCATTTCTTCTAGGTTTGCAAATTTGATAGGGTACAATTTTTTGTAATAATCTGATATGATTCTTTTAATTTCAGTTGGGTCTGTTGTGATGTGGCCCATCTCGTTTCTTTTTCGGGTTATTTGTTTCCTTTCTTGTATTTCTTTAGTCAGTCTGGCCAATGGTTTATCAATTTAGTTAATTTTTATCAAAGAACCAGCTTTTGGCTTTGTTAATTCTTTCAATTGTTTTTCTGTTCTCTAATTCATTTAGTTCAGCTCTAATTTTTATTATTTGTTTTCTTCTGGTGCCTGATGGATTCTTTTGTTGCTCACTTTCTATTGGTTCAAGTTGTAGGGACAGTTCTCTGATTTTGGCTCTTTCTTCTTTTTGTAAGTGTGAATTTATCCATATAAATTGGCCTCTGAGCACTGCTTTTGCTGTGTCCCAGAGATTTTGATAGGAAGTATTTTCATTGTCTTTGCATTCTATGAATTTCTTTATTCCCTCCTTAATGTCTTCTATAACCCAGTCTTTTTTCAGGAGGGTATTGTTCAGTTTCCAAGTATTTGATTTCTTTTCCCTAATTTTTCTGTTATTGATTTCGACTTTTATGGCCTTGTGGTCTGAGAAGATGCTTTGTAATATTTGGATGTTTTGGATTCTGCAAAGGTTTGTTTTATGACCTAATATGTGGTCTCTTCTAGAGAATGTTCCATGTGAGCTAGAAAAAAAAGTATACTTTGCAGCAGTTGAGTGGAGAGTTCTGTATAAGTCAATGAGGTCAAGTTGGTTGATTGTAGTAATTAGGTCTTCTGTGTCTCTATTGAGCTTCTTACTGGATGTCCTGTCCTTCTCCGAAAGTGGTGTGTTGAAGTCTCCTACTATAATTGTGGAGGTGTCTATCTCACTTTTCAGTTCTGTTAAAATTTGTTTTATGTATCTTGCTGCCCTGTCATTGGGTGCATAAATATTTAATATGGTTATATCTTCCTGGTCAATTGTCCCTTTTATCTTTATGTAGTGTCCTTCTTTATCCTTTGTGGTGGATTTAAGTCTAAAGTCTATTTTTTCAGAAATTAATATTGTTACTCCTGCTCTTTTTTGCTTATTGTTTGCTTAATATATTTTCTTCCACCCTTTGAGTTTTAGTTTGTTTGTGTCTCTAAGTCTAAGGTGTGTCTCTTGTAGGCAGCATGTAGTTGGATCGTGTTTCTTTATACAGTCTGAGACTGTCTCTTTACTGGTGCATTTAGTCCACTTACATTCAGCGTAATTATAGATAAGTATGTGTTTAGTGCTGTCATTTTGATGCCTTTTTATGTGTGTTGTTGACAATTTCATTTTTCCACTTACTTTTTTGTGCTGAGACCTTTTTCTTTGTAAATTGTGAGATCCTCATTTTCATAGTATTTGACTTTATGTTTGCTGAGTCGTTATGTTTTTCTTGGTTTTTATTTTTAGTTAAGGAGGTGTTATACCTCTTTGTGGTTACCTTAATATTTACCCCTATTTTTCTAAGTAAAGACCTAACTTGTATTGTCCTATATCGCCTTGTATCCCTCTCCATATGGCAGTTCTATGCCACCTGTATTTAGTCCTTCTTTTTGATTATTGTGATCTTTTACATAATGACTTCAATGATTCCGTGTTTTGAGCATTTTTTTTTTAATTAATCTTAATTTGTTTTTGTGATTTCCCTATTTGAGTTGATACCCGGATGTTCTGTTCTGTGACCTTGTGTTGTGCTGGAATCTGATATTATTTGTTTTCTGAAGAAACAGTTTCCTTTAGTATTTCTTGTAGGTTTGGTTTTTTTTTGCAAATTCTCTAAGCTTGTGTTTATCTGTAAATATCTTAATTTTGCCTTCAAATTTCAGAGAGAGTTTTGCTGGATAAGTGATCCTTGGCTGGTAGTTTTTCTCCTTCAGTGCTCTGTATATGTCATCACATTGCCTTCTTGCCTGCATGGTTTCTGCTGAGTAGTCTGAACTTATTGATTCTCCCTTGTAGGAGACCTTTCTTTCATCCCTGGCTGCTTTTAAAATTTTCTCTTTGTCTTTGGTTTTGGCAAGTTTAATGATAATATGTCTTGGCGATTTTCTTTTTGGATCAATCTTAAATGGGGTTCGATGAGCATCTTGGATAGATATCCTTTCGTCTTTCATGATGTCAGGGAAGTTTTTTGCCAGCAGATCTTCAGCTATTCTCTCTGTGTTTTCTGCTATCCCTCCCTGTTCTGGGACTCCAATCACACGTAAGTTATCCTTCTTGATAGAGTCCCACATGATTCTTAGGGTTTCTCCATTTTTTTTTTAATTCTTTTATCTGATTTTTTTTCAGCTATGTTGATGTTAATTCTCTGGTCCTCCAGATGTCCCACTCTGCATTCTAATTGCTCGAGTCTGCTCCTCTGACTTCCTATTGCATTGTCTAATTCTGTAAATTTATTGTTAATCTTTTGGATTTCTGAATACTGTCTCTCTATGGATTCTTGCAACTTATTAATTTTTCCACTATGTTCTTGAATAATCTTTTTGATTTCTTCAACTGCTTTATCAGTGTGTTCCTTGGCTTTTTCTGTAGATTGCCTTATTTCATTTCTGAGGTCATCCCTGATGTCTTGAAGCATTCTGTAAATTAGTTTTTTATATTTTGTATCTGGCAATTCCAGGATTGTATCTTCATTTTGGAAAGATTTTGATTCTTTAGTTTGGGGGGTTGTAGCAGCAGTGATGGTCTGCTTCTTTATGTGGTTTGATATCGATTGCTGTCTCCAAGCCATCACTTAGATATTATAGTGATTTATTCTATATTTGCTCACTGAGTCTTATCTTGTTTTGTTTTCTTTCAATATACGTGTATGGGCTACTAGATTGTGCTGTCTTGATTGTTGTAGCCCTTGACTCACTTATGACCTATTACCAGCTGGTTTGGGCTGTTACCGGATATATATGCCTGAGCCCATTCACTATTCTTGAGTAGACTCTGATTTTGGGTCATCAAGTGTGTGATGCAGACTGTCACTTATCCACCTAGAGAAGTAGTAGTGATAGTTGTGTGCACCAGATTCTAGTAGCAGCTGGGGTTCACATTCCAGGGGGGGCAGGATATTGACAGGCTTCCCCCAAGTGTCAGTGAGGTAGGTGTGTCTCTATTCCTAAAGCACTTTGGTGGGTGTGCTCTGCAGCTGTACCTTAGGCCCCCAGTGCAAGTACCTCTACAGATTGGTAGATGTCACCCTCCTTAGACCCCTAAGGCAGGAGGCTAGGTGGTCTGGGGGGAGCTTCAGCCCTCAGTTCCCTGTTGTGGGTCAGTGAGGGCTCTGTTGAATACGCAGAGTTATCAGACCTGGGAAACTTGTCTTTCCAGTGAATCCGCTAAAACAATTGCAGTCAGATCCCTATCAGATATGTCTTTGCATTATAATAGCCGCCTTGTTCCCTCTAGGGATGAAAGCCCAAGACAGTGGATCACATATGCTTGGCTGGAGCTGGTTCTGTTTTTAGTCCAATTAGGGAAGGATTTTCGGTCTCTGGGTTTTTTGTAGTTGCTTCTCTCAGGCCAGGAGAATGGGTTAGGAAAAGATCAAAAAAAAATTGAAAAGAAAAACAGCAGAGCAGTTCACTCTCTGGCTTAGGAAATTCCAATGTTAATGGAGCTGCCTGGGAAGGGGAGGGGAGGGTTCAGATAAACAGAAGAGAGTAGCACCCCGGAATATAGACAAAGTTGCTTATCTTGCTTGGGATGACTGTTTTATCTGAGATTCCCGAGGGGAGCGTCGACTGTGTGCGCTGGATGGGTAGAGATTGCCCCTGGGCTTCAGGCCCGCCTCCTGTGCTTGCGCTGTCTCAGAAGCCACTTTTAGTTCCTCTGCTCCTAGTCTAAAGCCCAGCGCCAAGGTTCCCCGGCTGGGACGCTGCACTCCTGGCTCCGAAACCAGTCACTGCCTCCCAGAGACTTCTCCTCCCGCCAGCCGCGTCTCAACCGGCTGCGCCCCCCCAGGTCAGTTCAGGGGAGTAGGGCTGCACCCCGTGTTTGCGCCGTCACAGGATGCTGTGCTCAGCTCCCCAGCGCCCAGTCCAAAGCCCAGCGCCAAGGTTTCCTGACTGGGACACTGGCTCCAGGCTCCGAAAACAGTCGCTGCTTCCCCGTGGTTGTTCGTTCTCAGTCTCTGTCACTCAGGTCAACTCTTTAAATCTGTGTTTGTTGGTCAGGGTTCGTAGATTGTCATGTTTGTGATCGATTCACTTGTTTTTCTGAGTCTTTGTTGCAAGAGGGATCCAAGGTAGCGTCTACCTAGTCAGCCATCTTGGCCCCCTCCTCCTGTCTGCTTGCTTTTAAACAGCCATTTTTCTTATGTTCCCAGGGACCTAGGCAATCCTAAATTGTGCCAGCACTGTTAACTCCATACCCAGCTGCAAGTGGCTACCCAGAAAACAAAAACATAAAACAAACCCAAACAGGTCATTGGGTCTGTGAACAACCATATATTAGAATATAAAGACTATCAGTAGAATAAAGGGTTAACCTAACCACAGAAGGCCGTAACCACAACAGGCCAATTT
The DNA here is from genome assembly GCF_030014295.1 of Loxodonta africana. Classification (NCBI taxonomy): domain Eukaryota; kingdom Metazoa; phylum Chordata; class Mammalia; order Proboscidea; family Elephantidae; genus Loxodonta; species Loxodonta africana. Next base: position 47,660 of record NW_026974995.1, on the reverse strand, counting down.
GTTTCTCAGGATCCATAGGGCTGTAAACACCAAGAAATTGTATCAAAGAGGTAGGACTGAGTGCTCTAACTTGTTCGATGGACTGAGGAAGTGCTTACCAAATGTAAGTAACAATTTACCCTAGGAAGCGAGTTGGAGATCTACCCTGTATCGCAGGTAGCCCACACCACAGAAAGCAATTATTGTATGACAGACCCAGGACCCCTGAGCCAACAGACCAAATTGTTAGAAAAGAGAAACAAAAAAATGCCTCCCAATCATGATCTTAGTTCTTTGTCTTTCCTTTAGCCAATGATAGTCTGTAAGTCATTTACTCATAGGTAATTGTTCCAATGATTGTACAGAGCCCCTTGAAACACCCTTACTCTTAATGAATCAGCACCTGTCAAAATTGTATAGAAAGCACTTATTGATTATCCTTCTTTGGATTTTGGTTTGTTTGTAGCCTGAGTGCTTGCAGCCAATTTCCCTTTTTTTGTTTTCTGATAAGTCACAATAAAAAACTCTGTTGCAGAAGGCTTTAGTGAAAGTTATCACTCTACAACAGATATAGGACCCAATAGTGGTCAGTTTAGCCTAGGACAAAAGTAAGGGAGACAATGAAGTGAAATAAGTAAGAACATCAACTCCAGACTCATACAGGCTTGGATTCAAATCCAAGCTCTTCTATTTAGTTATTTCTCATGGCACAAGTTACTTCAAATCCTTGATTTCCATTTCTGAAAAGTGAGCTAATAAGAATGCCTACTGATAGAATCAGATAACACAATACGCATGAATACATTCAACAGGAGATCAAGCCCCTGGACCACTGACTCAGAGAATAATTGTCAACATTTTCACTTACACTTAATCCCCCCTTTATCATGAACAGGGCTTACATGTGCTTTTACTGATAAGCTCTTTCCCTTGTTCTTTTATTAATTTAAAAACGGAAATTATTCTATTTGGTCACAGTGTAGGTACGCCAATTTTTTTAATGTATAGCACTTTTGAATGACCTTTTTAATCCTTTAGTATCTCTCAAACCCACATGAGTCTACTTCTACTTCAGGCAGCTTCTTTATACAAAGAAAATCAAGTTGTCTGTATATTAATTGATGCTAATTTATATTAATGATTAAATAATTCTAAAAATGCAAAAATTTGCTTTATAAATCTCACCATATATCATTTTCCTTTTGAAAATTCTGGTGATGGCAATCTCCTATTCTTTATGGAGAATAGTCCATTCAGTGGTTGGATAAAATGTGAATGCCACATCTAAGAGAGACAGAAAGTCTCACAGACACACAAGGCAGAGAATGTTCCCCCTGCTTCTCAAGTGCTGTTTCTAATTTGATGTCATGGAACAAAACACAGAGAAGCAAAGGTCTCCTCATTTATTTCCAACTTCCCTGAGAGGACATGAACCTGTAGAACTGCCTCTCAGTTGCCTCCCGGGGGTTTGAAAAGTTTCATTCAGCATGATTATCCAAGGCACTTTTATGTGTTTTGAAGTACTTAAGCACTGGCAAAATTGCAATGTCCCAAATCAATTGGGAATTTTTTTTTTTTTAATCTCCTTCTTTTATAACTACTCCTGAGATTCTATGTGAAGATGTTTTCACTTCCCTTTCTGTTCAGGAATATAACAATGTGTATGCTGGAATGGAAATGCCTATGTTCTTACAGAATGAAAGAGTTCAGTTCTGGAATAAAGCACAACATCTCTCCACAAGAAGTCAAAAAAATGTTTTTAACAATGAGAGCAGTAACAGATTCCTTCTTTGATGATGTGACTGATCCAGTAGAGAGGGCAATACGGATGAAATAAAAGACCAAGGAGATTCTTAGACAAAAGTCCTGTGTAAGCAGTGAGGAGAGGAAGTCACATGTAAAAGTAGAGAAAGACTGGTTTTCTTTGGCAAGGGTCCCAGATACTTCATTTACAGTAGCAGTTAAAAGGCAGCATGTAAGTGAATGGATGCTTGTAGTCTGATAGATACAGTTGTGGGAGTATGGAAATTTTCTTTTGATGGCTTAAATTATCTCGATGAAATAGAATGTTTATCTAATGTTTCCAATTAAGTCTGATTTTTCTGGTAGTTTTTTAGGTGGATATCTTTTTTCAAATTAAAGTATCTTTCTATTTCCACTTTATTAAACTTTTTTATCATGAGTAGTGGTGGATTTTGCATATTTTAATATACCGGTAATCATGTATTTTACAAGCTAAGATTAGGAAACCCAAATCCCTATAGGAATCCTGGTGGCACAGTAGTTAAGCATTTAGCTGCTGTCTTAGTTATCTGGTGCTGTTATTACAGAAATACCACAAATTGGTGGCCTTTAAACAGAAATTCTTTAACTCACAGTCTAGGAGACAAGAAATCTGAAATCGGGGCACCAGCTCCAGGGTAAGGCTTTCTCTCTCTGCCTGTTCTGGGGGAAGACCCTTGGCATCAATCTCCTCCTGGTCTAACAGCTTCTTAGCACAGGAACCCCAGGTCCAAAGGACGTGCTCCAATCCTCATTCTTCATTCTCGGTGGTGTGCAGTCCTCTTCCTCTCTGCTATATTCTCTCTCTTATATATCAAACGAGATTGACTCAAGATACAATCTAAACTTGTGGATCGAGTCCTATCTTATTAACATAACTGCCCCTAATACTGCCTCCCCACTCCCATGGTTCTGTCAGTCTGTAGTATTGTAGGGGCCTCCATGTTGTTGTGATGCTGGAGGTTATGCCACCAGTATTCAAATACCAGCAGGGTCACGCATGGTGGACAGGTTCCAACTGAGCTTCCAGGCTAAGACAAACTAGGAAGAAGAACCTGGTGGTCTACTTCCAAAAAGAATTAGCCAGTGAAAATCTTATGACTAGCAGAAGAACATTGTCTAATATAGTGCCTGAAGATGAGTCCCTCAGGTTAGAAATCACTCAAAATAAAACTGGGGAAGAGCTGCCTCCTCAAAGCAGAGTCAACCTTAATGACAAAGATGGAGTCAAGCCTTCTAGACCTTCATTTGATGATGTGGGATGACTCAGAATGGGAAGAAACAGCTCCAAACATCCATTAATAATCCAAACATGGAATGTACAAATTATGGATCTAGGAAAATTAGAAATTGTCAAAATTAAATGGAAAACAAAAACATTGCTATCCTAGGCATTAGTGAGCTGAAATGGACTAGTATTGGCTATATTTTGAATTGGACAATCATATGGTCTACTATGCTGGGAAGGACAACTGGAAGAAGAATGGTGTTGCATTTATTGTCAAAAAGAACATTTCAAGATCTATCCTGAACTATAATGCTCTCGGTGATAGGATAATATCCATACACCTTTTTACTAGACCAGTTGATATGACTGTTCTTCAAATTTACCCACAAACCACTAAGGTCAAAGATGAAGAAGTTAAAGAGTTTCACCATCTTCTGTAGGCTGAAATTGATCAAACATGCATTGATAAATACTGTTGATTGGAATGTGAAAGTTGGGAACAAAGAAGAAGGATCGGTAGTTGGAAAATATGGCCTTGGTGATAGAAATGATGTCAGGGATAGTGTGACAGAATTTTCAAGACAAATGACTTATTCATTGTAAATGCCTTTTTTTCAACAACATAAACAGTAACTATACACATGGATCTCACCAGTGAAATACACAGGAATCAGATAAACTACATATGTGGAAAGAGATAATGGAAAAGCTCAATATCATCAGTCAGAACAAGGCCAGGGGCCGACTGTGGAACAGATAATCAATTGCTGATATGCAATTTCAAGTTGAAGCTGAAGAAAATTAGAACAAGTCCACAAGAGCTAAAGTACGACCTTGAGAATATCCCACCTGAATTTGGAGACCATCTCAAGAACAGATTTGACTCACTGAACACTATTGAACAAATATCAGACTAGTTGTGAAATGACATCAAGGACATCATACCTAAAGAAAGCAAAAAGTCATTAAAAAGACAGAAAAGAAATAAAAGACCAAAATGGATGTCAGAAGGGAGCCTGAAAATTGCTCTTGAATGTTGAGTAGCTAAAGGGAAAGGAAGAAATGATGAAGTAAAAGAGCTGAACAGAAGACTTCGAAGGTTGATTATAGAAGACAAAGAATTATAATGACATGCGCAAAGACCTGGACATAGAAAGCCAAAAAGGAAGAATATGCTCAGCATTTCTCAAGCTGAAAGGACTGAAGAAAAACTTCAAGCCTTAGGTTGCAATATTGAAGGATTCTACAGGGAAAATAGTAAGCAATGCAGGAAGTATCAAAGGAAGATGGATAGAATACACAGTCGCTCTACCCAAAAGAACTGGTCTATGTTCAACTGTTTCAGGAGGTAGCATATGATCAGGAATAGATAGCACTGGAGGAAGAGGTCCAAGCCACACTGAAGGTATTGGTAAAATCAAGGGTCCAGGAATTGAGGGAATACCAATTGAGAAGTTTCAACAAATGGGTGCAGTGCTGGAAGTGCTCATTCATCTATGCCAAGAAATCTGGAAGACAGTTACCTGGCCAAGTGACTAGAATAGATCCACATTTATGCCTATTCCAAAGAAAAGCTGATCCAACTGAATGCGGAACTGATTGAACAATATCATTATCATCACACACAAGTAAAATTTTGCTGAAGAGCATTCAAAAGCAACTGCAACAGTACATTGACACAGAATGGCCAGAAATTCAAGCAGGATTCAGAAGAGAACATGGAACCAGGCACATTATTGCTGATGTCAGATGGATCTTGGCTGAAAGCAGAGAATATCAGAAAGATATTTACCTGGGTTTTATTAACTATGCAAACGAATTTGACTGTGTGGATCATACCAAATTATGGATAACATTTTGAGGAATGAAAATTTCAGAACACTTAATTATGCTGATGAGGAACCTGTACATAGATCAAGAGGCAGTCGTTTGAATAGAACAAGGGGATATTGCTTGTTTTAAAGTCAGGAAAGGTGTGCATCAGTGTTGTATCTTTTCACCATTCTTATTCAATCTGTATGCTGAGCAAATGAAACAAGAAGCTGGACTATACGAAGAAGAATGGGGCATCAGGATTGATGAAGACTCATTAACAACCCACAATTTGCAGATGACACAACCTTGCTTGCTAGCATGAAGGAGACTTGAAGCACTTACTGATGAATATCAAAGACCACAACCTTCAGTATGAATTGTGCCTCATCATAAAGAAAACAAAAATCCTTACATCTGAACCAATAAGCAACATCATGGTAAATGGAGAAAAGATTGAAGTCAAGGATTTCGTTTTACTCGGATCCGCAATCAACACCCATGGAAGTAGCAGTCTTAGAAGCAAGGATGGAGAGACTATGTCTCACATACTTTGGACATATTATTAAGAGGGAGCAGTCCCTGGAGAAGGACACCAGGCTTAGTAAAGTAGAGGATCAGTGAAAAAGAGAAGACCCTCAACCAGATGGATTGACACAGTGGCTGCAACAATGAACTCAAGCATAAGGATTTTGAGGATGGTGCAGGACCGGGCAGTGTTTCGTTCTGTTGTGCATAGGGTTGCTATGAGCTGGAACTGACTCGAGGGCACCTAACAACAACAACTTGGAGGATGCATAGAACAGATAAAAAATGTGTGAGATCTAATTGATAGGTAATATTACATGAATGGTCAGAACAACGCATATAATAGAAGATGTAGATTCTGAGCCTACTTTTTTTTTTTTAACAGTGACTTAAACGAGACCGAAATGTATTTTCCTCTTACATAAAGGCAGCCTGGGGCAAGTTGTATGGGGCTGGTATGGCAGCTCCACAACATCAGGATTACGGGCTCCTTCTGTTTTGCTTTTCTGCTAACCTTAACACACATCCTCATGGTCCACCATCGCTGCTTGAATTTCCACCAAAATTCCACATTCACAGAATTACCTTTTATTTTATGACTTTCATTGGCCAGAACTTAGTCATGTGGCCACACCTAGATACATGGGATGTTGAGAAATGTAGTCTATTAGCTAGGCAGTAGTATGTCTTAAAAAAAAAAAAGGAGAAAACAAAACCTGTTGCCATCCAGTCAATTCTGACACATATCAATCCCATAGGACAGGGTAGAACTCTCCCTTCGGTTTCCAGGGTTGTGGTCTTTATGGAAGCCAACTGCCACATTTTTCTCCTTTGGAGCAGCTTTGCTTCATAGCCAAGCATTTAACCATTGTGCCACCAGGTCTCCTTAGTTATGTGTCTAGCTAGAACTATAAAGGGGAGTTCTATTACTAAAAGGGAAGAGAAGAACAGGTGTTATCGACTGAATTATGTCCCCAGAAATAGGTGTTATAAATCCTAACCCCAATACCTGTGATTATAATCCAGTTTGGGAATGTGTTTTCTTTGTTGTGTTACTGAGGCTGTATTAGCATTTGCTAACCCGGATTAACCTGTTGTCCTCCAGAGGATTCTGACTCATAGCGAACCTACAGGACAGAGTAGAACTGCTCCATAGAGTTTTCAAGGAGTGCCCAGTGGATTCGAACCGTCAACCTTTTGGTTAGCAGTCGTAGTTCAGAACCACTACACCATCAGAGTTTGCATTAGCGCAGGGTGTGTCTTAAATCAATTTCTTCTGAGATATAAAAGAACAGATTGAGCAAGCAACAAAGCAAATAGAGTTGGGGGAAGGTAAAAGCCATGCCACGTGAGATATCCAAGAAATAGAAGCTGAAAGACAAAAAGACCTCCCTCTAGAGCCAGAAGAGAAAGCCTTCCCCCATAGCCAGCACCTTGAATTCAGAGTTCTATCATCCTAAACTGTGACAAAATAAATTTCTCTTTGTCAAAGCTGTTCACTTGTGGTATTTCTATTATAGCTGCAGCAGATAATTAAGTCAATAAGACTTCTGCCTCACCATGATTGCCTTAGACCAGAGATTGGCAAACTATACCCTAAAGGCCAAATTTGGTTTTCCACCTACTTTAGTTGTTTTTTCTTTCTTTTTTTTAAATTGTGACAAGTATATTTATAACAAAACGTTTGCCATTTCAACAATTTTTGCACGTACAGTTCAGTGATATTTGTGTTGTACAACAATCACTATTATACACTTCTAAATATTTTAGTCATCCTTAACAGAAACTCAGTGCCCCCTAAACAATGACTTCTCATTTTCCCCTCCTTTCTGCCTCCGGTAACCACTAATAAACTTTATACACTTGCTTATTTTGCAAATATTTCATATAAGTGGGATCACTTAATATTTGTTCCTTTGTAACTCACTGATTGCAATCAGCAGAATGTTTTCCAGCTTCATCCATGTATCAGGACTTTACTTCTTCTTATGGTGAGTAATACTCTGCCTTATGTATGTAACACATTTAGTTTATCTATCTGAGCCTACTTTTAACATTAGGAAAATTCCCCAACAGATCAAAAATATTTAAGGTGAGGAATCTCATTTTGGTCCCTCCAGTTATTAAATTCTATAAATGAAATAAGAAAATGGTCATCATAAGATTCTTACACAGGCAGACTTATCATGCTGTCACATACTTTGTCTGCTTCTTCAACATGGAGCAAGGTGAATAAATATAAAACGAATCCAGGTATTTAATTCTAAAATATTGTAAGCAGGCAGCAAACATTATATTCTACTATATGTATAACAAAAGTTAAATGGAAGCTATGTGCAAAGGTCTCAGTACTAAGTTTCTAGAGTCATCAATTATCCCACGAAAGATTTCTTTTTTAGTTGTTATTCCAATAGAGTCATGCTGATGTCCGTGTTCGTTTTGGACTTAACGGTTAAAAAATAATAGGACCCCGCTTATCAAGGCCCTGCCTAGTTCCCATATCTCATCCTGTACCAAATTCCCCCTTACCCTTTGTGTACCGATTACCCAGATCTTAACTTCAGGCTAGTTGCTGCCTTAGGATTTCTGCATAAGCTTTTTCTTTGTTTTTGGCCTGGGATTCTTTTCCCATTGATTTGTGCTCCTTCTGTCTTATCATTCAGACCCTATTTAGAAGCCACCTCTCAAAAAAGACCCGTGTCCACCTAAATAGAATGTCCATCCAGTCACACGTATACCACTCTATTATAATTTACTAGGAGTCTGTTATCACTATATGACTTTATTATCATCTTACATGTATTTTTGTCTCCTCTATTGGAATGTAAGCTCCAAGAGGAAAGCAAAGCTGATTGTCATATAGACCACCGTATACCCAGCACAAACTCAGCAATTATACCTCAATAATGAATAAACCTGGTGGTTAAGGAAAATTGTTGGCAGTTGTTATAGCTAGATAACTATTGTACATATAAATTTTGTACTTAAAAATAAAAATATTGATTTAAATTCTGTGCTTTGTTTCAAATACTATAACTGATCATTACAATTATTGTCATCATATATATCACATGTATTTGTCGTAACAAGAAAATGATAACAAAGTAAAATCATGCTATGACCTTTGACTTCCCATAGACCTAGTCAGGGGAGGCCTTTAGAAAAGAAACAGTGTCTCTGTGGTGACAGCTTTTCCACAACAGGATCAGGGAGAAAATAAACACCCTTTGTATTTAGAAACCCACATTTAGAAGGTAACAGCAGGAATCATTCTCCCATAGCTAAAAATAAAATAGGTCAATATCATTTCTCTTGTTCCATATCTGTTGCTGTCAAGTTGATTCTGACTGACAGCAACCTTATAGGACAAAGTAGAATTGTCCCATAAGTTTTGCTAGGCTGTAATCTTTATAGAAGCAGATTGCACATCTTTCTTCTCCAGAGCATCTGGTGGATATGGACCATCAACCTTTCAGTTAGCAGGTGAGTACTTAAGCAATGTGCCACCAGGACTTCTTTCTTGTCCAATAAAGAATGTATAACTTCATGACACAGACACTGTCGTTGCTGTTGTTTGTTGTTGTTAGGTGCCGTCAAATCGGTTCTGATTCATAGTGACCCTACGGACAACAGAAAGAAACTGGTCCTGAGCCATCCTCACAATCGTTGTTATGCTTGAGCTCATCGTTGCAGCCACTGTGTCAATCTACCTCGTTGAGGGTCTTCCTCTCTTCCACTGACCCTGTACTCTGCCAAGCATGATGTCCTTCTCCAGGGACTGATCCCACCTGACAACATGTCCAAAGTATGTAAGACGCAGTCTCGCCATCCTTGCTTCTAAGGAGCATTCTGGCTGTACTTCTTCTAAGACAGATTTGTTCATTCTTTTGGCAGTCCATGGCACATTCAATATTCTTAGCCAACACCACAATTCAAAGGCATCAATTCTTCTTTGGTCTTCCTTATTCACTGCCCAGCTTTCACGTGCATATGATGCTATTGAAAATACCATGGCTTGGGTCAGGTGCAGCTTAGTCTTCAAGGTGACATCTTTGCTCTTCAACACTTTAAAGAGGTCCTTTTTTGCAGCAGAGTTACCACGTGTCTGTCAGTTTGTCATTCTGTGGGGGCTTGCATGTTGCTGTGATGCTGGAAGCTATGCCACCACTATTCAGATACAAGCAAGGTCACCCATGGAGGACAGGTTTCAGCTGAGCTTCCAGACTAAGACAGACTAGGAAGAAGGACTGGCAGTCTACTTCTGAAAAACACTAGCTGGTGAAAACCTTATAAATAGCAGCAGACAAAGACACTAGATTCTAAAATCTCTTGACTCCTGCATGAGCGACTCTTAGTCTGTTTCTGTAAATGATAACAAAAGGCTCTGGAGAATTAACCATATGGGGCAGCTCTACTCTCTCCTGTCGGGTTGCTATGAGTTGGAATAAACTCGACAACAATCAGTTTTTTTTTTTTTTTTTGGAGTGGCCTCCATATTAAACAGCACACCACTAAACTGAGACTATGCTTGCCTTCAAAAAGGACACTTTGTAGCACAAAAACCAGGAGAATTCTAAATCCTTAGGCATTTATATGTATTTATCTTTCCCAATTTTTCCCAACCATTGAATTTAAACAGAGTAAAAATCGACAACTAAGTCTCTTTTAGACTGATATTTATTGAATAATAATTATTAAGCATCTGCTAGTCGACTAGAGGAGTCCCTTAGTGGCACAAACTGTTAACGCTTTCTGCTATTAACCAAAAATTTGACGTTTTAAGTCCACCCAGAGACACCTCAGAAAAAAAAAGACCTGGCAATCAACTTCTGAAAAAAAATCAGCCATTGAAAACCCTACAGATCAGAGTTCTACTCTGACACACATAGGGCTGTCATGAGTCAGAATCAACTCCATAGCAACTAGTTAGCTGACTGGAAGTGTATGAACTACTAGGTTTACAACGTGAATGAATAAACACCACCCCTATCCTAACAATTACAATTTTGTGGAGAAAACAGAGAAAATAAAAACACACTTACTTATAAAGTAAGTACAGTTTCTGCTTATTTATCATAAGGATATAAATGGGATGGAAAGCTAGAGAATAACTGAAAGAAGTTACTAGAGACAAGACTTCTTGAGGAGATAGGTAGTCGTCTGAAAATGAAATTTTATATATATATATATATATATGTATATATATATGTATATATAAGATTGAGCCAGATGAAGCATCTGGAGAAGGAGATGCCATCAGACAGAAGTGTGAGAACAAAAGCCATGAACTGGGAAAAGCTCAAAATCTCCAAAAATCAGTTAAAAAAAGAAGAAAAGAAAGACAAAGAGGGCTAGAGCCTTGTGAAAATGATGAAGTACAAAATGTACCAGAGAGGTAGGCAGCAATGTGGTTAGGCAGAGTACTGCAGTGTCTTGAGCAGATTTGTATGCTTAAAAGATGCCACTTAGTATTGTATATGCAAGAGATTTGATTGAATGCGGAGCATGAGACCTCACTGTACCTATAGGAAAAATTTGTTCTTGGCATGGAAGCTACTGACAATCCAGGATTTGTTGCCTCTTCCAGAGTTTTTTCACGGCATTTTTCACCTCTGCATTCCTCAGGGTGTACATCAAGGGATGTAACATGGGTGCAACAATGGTAAAGGACAGAGCCATTGCTTTGTCTATGGGATAAGTGGCCACAGGTCTTACATACAAGAAAATGCATGGCACAAAGAACAAGACAATCACTATGAGGTGGGAGCAACAGCTGGAGAGGCCTTTGCACCACCCTTCACAGCTGCAAGACTTCAGGGAGCAGAGGATGACCACGTAGGAGGCAACGAGGATAAGGAAGATGGTCACACACATCACCCCACTGTTGAGGATGACCAAGAGGCCCAGCATACAGGTATCCATGCAGGCCAGTGTCAGCAATGGAAATAAATCACACATAAAGTGATCAGTGACATTGGGACCACAGAAGGGTATTTGGTACGTGAAGAGAAGCTGTATTGTTGCATGCATGGACCCACCTACCCAGGCCCCTCCCAGCAGCAGGCAGCACACTTGAGAATTCATGACAGTCATGTAGTGCAGGGGCTTACAGATGGCCACGTAGCGATCATAGGCCATCACGATGAGAAGGATGATTGGCACCCCACCAAAGAAATGTTCTGCAAAGAGCTGGATCATGCAGCCTTCCAGGGAGATTGTAGTACTCTCAGAGAAGGAATCCACAATCATCTTGGGAGCTATGACAGAAGAATAGGTGGCATCCATGAATGACAAAGAAGGAAAAAATACATAGGTGACCTCAGACTCTGACTTGCAGTCATAGTTACCACAATGAGTAAGTTTCCCAGTACGGTAGCCACATACATGTTTAGAATCACAGCAGAGAATATTTTCCGTAGCTCTGGGTTCTTTATAAGACCCAAAAGAATGAATTCAGTCACATTGTCTTGATTTTCCACTTACTGTAGGCTGATGTAAGCACACAACTATGAGCTGGAAAATCTGCAAGAGCAATTTTTTTAATTATTGTAAAAATGTAATAATACAAGCGCAACATTTGTCAATTCAATATTTTTCAAATGTACAATTCACCAATAGTGATTAAATCAATCGTATTGTGCAACCATTACCAATATTCGTTGCCAAATTTTCCATTTCCATTAACAGAAACTCAATGCTTCCTAAGTAAGGATTCCCCCTTTCATCCTCTCTCTTGCCCCTGGGAGCTACTGTTAAACTCTGATCTCTATGAATTTGCCTATTCTGGGTGTTTCACATTAGTCAAAGGACATATAACATTTGTCTTTGTAAAAGCAATATTATTATTTCTTTTTATTGGGCTTTAGGTGAAAGTTTACAGCTCTAGCCAATTTCTCATTCAAAAATTTATACACATTTGCAAACCTCACAATATGACAGCAATATTATTTTTAATTGATAACCACCAGATGTTAGGTATTTTTTGTGCCCCATCTCACACTCTCTTGACCTATCTTTCTCTCCAACCATTGGCCTCGCAACCAGCTGTTCACAATTACAGCCTAACAGTAGCTTGATTCTACAAATTGACCCAACACTACCTCCTCTCACAGTCACATCTGTTGCTTTCTGTCCATGCACTTGCTGCTTGAGATATTTTGGAGACCCTGATACATCATTCTCAAGCAAACACACACTTAGAAATATGAGGGATTTCACATTCCAGAGGGAAACTCTTGATCATTTGGATATAGGAGCCAGTAGATAAATGGTAACCAGCTCAACTCAACCTTGGGTTAGCTTGCTTTGCTTCCATCTTTCACTCTTCCCAGTTCCTCCATCCTGTTTCCCAGAATAAACCACCTACATACAAGCTCTTCTCTCAGCCTCTTCTTGGGGCACAAGCTAGGATGCTGACCTTTAATCACTAGACATCCAAGAACTTGGGAATTTTCATGCAAATTTTCATTCATTTATTTCACATATTTATTGAGCCCCTTAGAATGTGCTATTTGGAAAGCCTACAAGACAGAGAGGCCATATATCAAGGAATCTCTACTTATTAAGGCCTATCCTCTGCTCCTCCCATCTACATTTCTTCCTTTTCAAATTGGCTTAGGGTTGTCATTGTTATTATTAATATCATTATGTATTTATAATATTCAATGAGTCTTTACTATGTCTCAGGCAGTAGAAAATCCTATGAAATATTTTTGTCATTTTAGAGTTAAGACACTGAAGTTTAAAAAAAAAAAAACATTGCTATCAAGTTGATTCCAACTCATAACAACTCTGTAGGACACAGTAGAACTGCCCCATAAAGTTTTCAAGGAGCCTGGTGGATTTGAACAGCTGAACTTTTGGTTAGCAGCTATAGCTCTTGGGGTGAAAAAAATGACATCAAGGTCATCATATAACTAGTAAATACAGAAGCCAGATTTTTCTGGTTCTAGAATCATTTCCATTAACAAATTATATTGCATCTCTCATTCTAGTATCGAGGGCACAATATGTGTGAACCACTGTTTCAAGATATAATTTCACTTTCCTAATAATCCAATGAGATAGATATATTCTTCCTGTACTCACCAGAACATTCAACAAGTCTACAGTAAAGAACATGTTCTGCTTATATACATTAAGTATCCAGTCCTGAACCTATAAATTACAATGACTGCCTGACTGCCCAATTGTTTCTAGTAATTTCCCACATGTGCTGATTACAGAACCTAAAACTTAATTCTCTTTCTCTGTTCCAGGAAGACCCAGGTTCACAACGTGATAGACACCATCTCTGCACATAAGCATAGTGTATATCATTCCTTCCATTCTTCCTTGGGAAGGGGGACTCTCAGATAGAACAAAGGGTTCTAAAGATGAGCCAAAGTATCAATAAATCAACTCTTTTATTATATTTTTAAAATTTATTTCATGCTAGCAATGTGCTTGGTCTGCTTTATGCATTATCTCATCTTTTTTTTTTTCCGTATCACACGAAATGGGTGCTATCATGAATCCCATCTTGAAGATAAGGAAACTGAAGGTTAAAATCATTATCTCATCTATGATGAGTGTGGGTTATGGATCCAAGTATCTTATTTCGAAGCACAAGTTCTTCACTGCTAGACTGTACCACTGAAGAAGTGATCAGCAGCCTCTATTAGCTAGATGCAATTGTTTCTGTAGCAAAGAACAAATGATACGGTAAAAGCACAGTTTCAGTAGGCAGCAAACTCCCCTTTACTAACGGTACTTGAGAACAGGCTGTCTTTTCCTTGGCAGGAATGTAGAAAGGGTTTTGCTTTAAATGGTGATATAAACTACATGTCCTCTAAATACTAAGAGTCCCATTCTTAGCATCACCCTTACCCCTTACTCAACAAAGTAAGCAACTTCGAGAAGACTTTTCAAATCTGCAGTATGGACCAACCCGAATTTCTTTCACCTTGAGCTCAAATAATTCAAAAGTTCTTGAATAGCTCTAATTAAATAGAAAGAACACATTCTTGGAATCGGGATAGCTGAGTTTTATTCCACACTGTCTCTCTACTGCCTTAAGATACCTTGTTAGGATGCTTACCACACTGGGCCTCAGTTTCCTCCTCTGGAGTGTGACTTGATTTTGGCTGATGATGGAATCCTAGGAGTTCAAGGGATACATCTCAAGGGCTCTGTCCCTTTCAAACACAGCAGCTCAGCTCATCTTCACTAAATGTTTACTTTTCCAAGTACAAGAACACGCACCTCAGCCAGTTATTTTGTACCCTGGGAAAGGCCATGGATTCACAGTGAGCAGACTTAGTTTTCCATTCCAATCAGGCACTGGAAAAAACAGCTGCCCTTGAGTCAATTCCAACTCACAGGGACCCCATGTGTGTCAGAGTAGAACCGTGCTCCATAGGGTTTTTGATGGCTAATTTTTTGGAAGTAGATCACCAGGCCTTTCTTCCAAGGCACTTCTGGGTGGCTTTGACCCTCCAATTTTTCAGGTAGCAACTGAGAGTGTTAACTGTTTACACCACCCAGGAACTCCATCAGACTGCTTACTCACTTCATAGTATTAACTTTCCTAACCTTCAAATCCTGCAAAAAATAAAAGAATGCAATAGTAAGTAAAGTCAACATGTGTCAAGTACTTACCACTTGAGGGCACATGATTTTCTCTTTTAATTCCCACAAAAACTGTATGATATAGGAACTATTTTTTATCATTTTTTGAAATTCCAACCTGACTTTCCGATGCAGTGGATGAGGCTTAGGAAGTTGTGAAACTTGCTTAAAGCCTTTTGGCAAGTACTTGATAGAGTTCACAGCACAGGCTACCAGCCACTATGCTCTATAACCCTTCCAAGAATTTTATATCCTGCCTCACAATACTGTAGTGAAGGTCAAAGGAAGTAAAGAACATGAGATTCTTTGGAGTGCACTGTTCAAATATTCATGATTATTTTCCATTCGTGTATATTACTACCTCCTGCTTCCTCTGCCCATGCCCTCGGCTGGCATCCAATCCATCACCATCCCTCCTTCATGCCTCAGTCCTAATACCCCGTTCACCAGTGTCTTCATGAATATTTTGCCTGACATTTATGGTGTTTCTAATTGTCTGCCTTTCATACAACGCAGCAATGAGCATCAATTTACAAACGTCTCTGTTTACTAGTTTGAATATTTTTATTGGCGAAGTTCCTAAAAACATCATCACCGAGACCAGAGGCATATCTCCGGAAAATAGTGCCTAAGGCGATTAGTTTTAAGTTGCTGAATGATGTCTCACAACTTGAGATGTAAACTGCAATGGTGAATAGAAACTGCTCTTTGGTGCCCTTCCCTTTCTCCCCTCAAGTGGTGTCCAGGGCCTGTCTCATAGCTGCCATACCCTAGTTATGCTTCTACCCTAGATGTGCTTCTAAAAATATGCACATTTTTAACTTTAATGGATTCTGTACCATTAAAACCCTTTGCCTTGGTGTTGATTTGGACTCATAGTGACCCTGCAGGGCAGAGTGGAACTGCCCCATAGGGTTTTCAAGGCTGTAATCATTACAGAAGCCGACTGTTACATCTTTCTCCTTCAGAGCAGCTGGTGGGTTTGAGCCACGAACCTTTCGGTTAGCAGCCGAGCACTTAACCGCTGTGCCACAAGGGTTCCTTTCTATAGCATTAAAACTCTCTCAAAATTCAGTTTTATTAAAGAGTCATTTCCCTGCATTCTTACTAACATTAAAAAAAAAAAACATTAGATATTCTCAATCTTGGTTATATTCAACAAATTATAGGGTGAAAAATAATATCTCATTTAATTTGCATTCATTCAATCATTCATTCAAAGAATTTCATTGATGACATAGGTAACAAATTGGTACCCAGAAAAAGCTGGGTGAAATACAATGTAACATTTATATGGAGATATACTGTCTATATACAACTATCCATATCAAACCAATAATAATAATAAATTGTTAAGCACCTGCATTTTTGTACTTGGCTAGTTTTTGATATAATTATCTTCTTTAATTCTCACATCTGGCAATGACCAGGCACACTTTATGACTGAGGAAAAGCAAAACAAACAAACTGCTCAAGGTCATACAGGTATTAATTGACAAAGGCTGGATTTGAATCTATTCATCATTGCACTTTACATCTCTAGTCTTGAGACATCATTCAGCAACTTAAAACTAATTGCCTTAGGCAGTATTTTCTGTAGATATGCCTCTGGTCTCGGTGATGATGTTTCTAGGAATTTCTCTGATAAAAATATTCAAACTAGTAAACAAAGACATTTGTAAAGTGATGTTCATTGCTGCATTGTATGAACTTTATAGCTGATGTATGTTTCCTCTGCCTGAATTTCTCACAGAGATAATTTCTCCCGTGAAATCCTGGATAACAAGAAGAGGTTAGCAATGTGTTCAGTGAGTGCCTCTGGGTCGTCATTTTTAATGAGCAATCAGCAGCCCTGCTTTCTTGGGAAGGTATGTGCCCCAAGCATATATATCATCAATAAGGACTTTAAAAGGACTATTTCCCTCCCTAAGTCTTCCGAATACACCTTGCTTTTCTTGAGAGTCGAGGACTTGTTAGTGAAGATGGAATAATCTCCAGTTGTTTTTTTGTGTAGGATGGAAGTTACTATATGATTGTAGACACAAAAATTAATGTTTACTTGGGATTCTTCTGCAGAAAGGGGGGGTTATTCTTTCTTAACTTCTCCACCCTCTTCCTAAGCAAATCACCAGCATCACCCCCAACACAACACTACCACCACCCCTTCAGCAGGGATGCTCACAAATAGGTGTGTAAGTTTTTATATTGATTGAGAGATATATTTTAAAGATTTCAACTCACCATGACATTGATAATGAAAACCAGAGATCTGAAGTATCGTTTACTAAGTAAAAGAGAAAAAAATAAAAACACCATGTAAGTTTTTTCTCAGAGGCTATTACTAGAAAAATTAAGGTTAAAGAAATTGGTACAAAAGGAAACAAGATACACATATAGACAGAGAGAGAGACAGCACCCTGGTGGTGTAGTGGTTAAAGCGCTCAAGTGCTAACCAAAAGTTCAGGAGTTCAAACCCACCAACCACTCTGTGAGCGAAAGATGTTGCAGTCTGCTTCTGTAAAGATCGCAGCCTTGAAAACCCCATAGGGCAGTTCTACTCTGTCCTATAGGGTTGCTATGAGTCAAAATTGACTCAACGGCAATCAATATGTACATATATACACCGTTTCTGTTGATTTGATTCTGACACATAATGACCCTATAAGACAGGGTAGAACTGCCCCACAGGGTTTCCAAGGAACGACTGATGGAGTCGAACTGCCAACATTTTGGTTAGCAGCCAAATGCTTAACCACTGCACCACCAGGGCTATATGTATATATATATATGTATGTATGTATGTATGTCTTTTAATGTATTAAGTATATCTAAACATATGAGAGAGAATAGAAGGAAAACAGAAAAAAAATTTTAAACTATCCTCTTCACACCAAGTGTTCCCATTCCTTTCTACAAGCACATCTTTGAAGCATGTATACACACTCTTTTATTTGCTAGTATTCATATCTGGATAAAGGCCCAAATATTAAATTATGACATTTCTGTTTTGATAATGTGCCAAAAGTTATTAAGGTAAATGAGCTAAAAATTGTTGATAGCTCAAGGCTCTTACCCTGAGATCACAATTTGTGTAAACAGATCAAACAAACAGGTGTATTATTAACAAATTTTAGGTATAATTGTGTGTGTGTTTAGATGATTCAATTATTTCAACAATTTCAAAATAACAACTTAAATTAATAGGAACATATTTAGTACTTAAGTTTTTAGGGCCATCTTCAAAGCTCAGTCTGGTGTCATCTCTGACTTCTGAGAACCCAACCAGTTACCCAGTGATCTCGGCAGGTAGAGGGTAAAAGGTCATTGAGATAAATATTCTAGAATCACGTCAGAGTAACCAAAAGTCTGACTCCAGCCAGGATTTACTCACATGAAGCTTCTTTTATAGAACAGCAAGAAATTAAGGCACGTGAGAGTTTCAGCTTGGTTGTTACAAAAGTAGAGACAAGTAAATCAGGACCTGTACAGCCAACAAATAGTCCTATTACTTAATGGGGAATTATTTTGATAGAACTCAATGGCAGCAGGTAGAGTGTCTAATGATTTTCAAAAGAAATTTAAAACAGGTGCTCTAAGTGACAAGGACTTATATAGGAAACAACCTTTGTGGTTGGCAGAGTAATTTAAATTTTCTCTAAATAGGAAAGATTGCCAAAAGACAGCCAGGAAAGCTACTTACAAAATCATTCAAGGGACTGTGCCTGCCATCTGGCTGTACTTTGAGCTTAATTTGAAAGGAGTTTCCAATCCGCATCTTAGAAGAAGCATCATTAATAAGATACCTTCCTTTGGGTGATGGACCTGTACTAAAAGAGGACAGAGAGTTATTTTCAAAAACTGGAAATGCACCAACTTGCATCATTGCAATTGCATCTCTTTGAGGCTGGGTCTCTACTGACTAAGGAGCTAATCACCGTGCAGTGAATTCCCGTCTAGCCCTCAGGGGCTGAGCATCACTGGAACCAGACCAAGATGATGATTCACATGCACAAATATAGATCCTAGTATTAACCATTCAATTATTTACTCCAAGACTAAGCTCTGTTCTTAAATAACAGAATGACCACAACGATCTTTCTGCTTAATAATACAGATCCAAAAAAAAAAAAAATTAAAAAAGAATACAACTTATTCTTGGCCATCTAGCAAGGACCAGGACTGAATTTTTCTATCACCTAGCCTGATGATCTTTTCATCTTGTAACACTATCATTAAAATTATATCACATCTGACTTTGTGAATTCCAAAGTCAAGAAAGACCCTCTGTGCCTTGGGTTACTGGCACATTTCTATAATTACTTAGCATTTGATAGAATTTTTCCTTGATATTTTTAACATAATGCCTCAGTTGCATATAAAATTATGGCAGAATATATAATTATCTCATACAACAACTTTCTAATCTTCAATGGCAGTACACTGCTGGATTGAAGAAAGATGCTCTTGGATTATTCATTTTATATTTGAATGTTTATTGTAAGACTCATTGAGTCATATTTTCATCCCCCACTCTAGAAACAAAGTGAACAATTATTTTAAGGGCAAATAAGATGGTGCAAGACTGGGTGTTTCATTCTGCTATGCGTAAGGTTGCCATGCATAGGAACTAGCTCCACAGCAAACAACAACAACAAAAAGTTGGTTAAAGACAAAAAAATAGTTTCCACTATAAGGACTGAAAAAAGTATCTCAGCCAGGAAAAATAAGGGTTAACTCTCTCCTACTTCATAAGAAATTGTATTCTCAAATAACTTGTTTCCAATTTAGATATATTTGAGGTTATAGCTTTTATTCTTTTCTACCTTCATTAATAAAAAAGATACCAATATCCTACTTTTTCAACTTGTTCATTGGAGTTTACAACTGGGTAATTCATATATTTGACCTTACACTTGGGAACTTACAACTGGTTCATTGACATATTTGACCTTACACTTTGCAAGTCTCCTGAAATGAAATTTTACAAAATATTATCCTCCCAGATGATGGACAACCTCTGCATTTGGATCATCTTTGCTAATCTACTACAATTACTCTACCTTCTCATCTAACGATTTATACATGGAGCCTTCTAACTAAGGTCCCTGAGTGGTGCAGATGGTTAAGTATTCAACTACGAGCAGGAAAGTTGGCCATTTGAACCCACGCAAAGGTTCCTTGGAAAACAGGTCTGGTGCTCTGCTTTTGAAAGATCATAACCTTGAAAACCCTATGAGGCAGTTCTACTCTTATACACATGGGTCATCATGAGTCAGAATCAACTCAATGGCAACAAACAACAGAGACATGCTTTTCCTTATCACAGACAGGTATATTATCTACATATTTATGTACTCCATGTATCTCTGTGCTATATATGTACACACACACACTTCAAACAACTACACAAATCTATATCCAGTTGTTATCTTTTGCATCACTCCTTAATAAAACTATTTTCTTCATTATACTTATTTCTAACAAACTTACATTGTTCATTTATTTGTTTCCTAGTTTATTACTCATCTAATCCTTACTGGAATTTAAGTTCCACACAAACACGACCCTTGTCTACAGAGTTCTACACTATATGCCCAGTCTTTGGAACTGTCTGGCAGAATGTAAGCACTGAACAGTATTTCTTGGATTAAAAAATAAGCCAAAATTTCCTGAACTTAATAAGGAAGACCGAAGAAAAATTGAATTGTGGTGTTGGCCAAGAATATTGAATATACCATGGACTGCCAAATGAATGAACAAATCTGCCTTGGAAGAAGTACAGCCAGAATGCTCCTTAGAAGACAGGAGGGCGAGACTGCATTTTACATACTTTGGACATGTTGTCAGGTGGGATCAGTCCCTGGAGAAGCATATCATGCTTGGTAAAGTAGAGGGTCAGCAGAAAATAGAAAGACCCTAAACGATATGGATTGACACAGTGGCTGCAACAGTGGGCTCAAGCATAACAACGGTTGTAAGGATGGCACAGGACCGGGTAGTGTTTCATTCTGTGGTACTTAGGGTAGCTATGAGTCAGAGCTGACTTGACAGCCCCTAACAACAACAACATAATAACATAGAGTGACCAGCATAAAGAAGCATTATTGCTGGAAAATATTGCTACTTGAGAAAAATATCTGCAACAAATTTGACATAATTTTTCCTGGAGGACAAATTGAATCATTAGGACTGAAAGTGAATTTCTTATATAGAGATGTAAACATACCACAGAAAGTATATTTTATTTGAAAAGAGAATATGACTTAGATATGGAAGTTCTGGATTTAAATTCTGTAGCTAAGATCTTAGACGTCTGACCT
This sequence comes from Loxodonta africana, assembly GCF_030014295.1. Classification (NCBI taxonomy): domain Eukaryota; kingdom Metazoa; phylum Chordata; class Mammalia; order Proboscidea; family Elephantidae; genus Loxodonta; species Loxodonta africana. The sequence goes on along the minus strand of NW_026974995.1, from coordinate 26,402 downwards.
GAGGCAACTAAGTTAACTAAACCTCTTTTAGCTTCAATTTGCTTCTCTGTAGGATGGGCATATACTGAAACTACCAACTGAGTACATAGATGAAATGACCTAACATTCATTTAATGTAAATACATTTACAGAGCAATAGCTTTGGAGCCTTACCGTAAGTCTTTGTGTTGAGATTAAATTAAAAAAAAAAAAAAAATGTTTACCTTCATTGTTTCAAATGGCTCCTCAAGTCTTGGTAAGAAAAAAAGTCCTTTATAGTCATAAAAAACTGCATGCTACGAGCACATTTGAGAAAATAAGATCAAATTAAAGGTAAATTCAAAATGTCTGGCTTATATTTTGTGCTGAAAAAAATTTAGTAACATGATACGAATTGTTTCTTCTATTAGCACCTCTTGTTTTTCTTGGTAGATTAGTGGTGAACCACAACAACAAAAAATCAGCAGTGGTTCTTTCATTCCCAGCTGTCTATCCTCCCCCCCCGCCCCCATATATCCAGGAACTTCTTTTCTCTTTTTTGCTTACTGCAGGCAAAACCAAATATACAAAAAAAAAAAAAAGAAGAAGAAGAAGTCCTGAGACCAAGGTGCTGTGGAAAAGCCAATTTCACCCAAGTAAGATATGATTGAAGAATTTCATAAAATAGTAGTGAGACTGGAGCAAAGTGTACTCTAGAATCACCAAACAAGGGACTTGCAGTCCTTTCTCTGATGTATATCCTGAACGTATGCACAATGAGCATTGGAGCCTCAATAAAGTACATGAAAAACTATCAAAAGCAGCTACCAAAGGGCCTAACCACCATTAAATGTTCAATAAATGTTAGTTTCTGGGCCTTGTTTTGATCAGTGATCTGCAAAACTTGAAAATCCTCTTTCACAGTTTACCACAGATATGATCCTTCCTTTATCTCTTTACATCATCACTTTCTGGCATAATGAATAGCCTAAGCTACTCTTGTCTTCAAAAAATTTCTCATGGCATTTTTTACCTCTGTGTTTTTCACTGTATAAATGCTAGGGTTTAACATCGGGGTGAGGATTTCAAAAAAGACAGTCACCAACTTGTTCACTGGATAGGTGGCCATGGGACGCATGTAAGTGAATATACAGGGCACAAAGAAAGGTACAACTACAGTAAAATGGGAGCCACAGGTGGAGAGGGCTTTGCGCCGCCCTTCAGAGCCATGGGATTTCAGGGAGCACAGGATGACTATGTAGCAGATGAGTAACATGGAAAAAATGAGCAAGCACATGACCCCACTGTTGGCAGCAAACACCATTCCAAGTATATAGGTGTCTCTGCAGGCAAGCTTCAGCAGTGGGAAGAGGTCACACACGAAATGGTCAATGGTATTGGGGCCGCAGAAGGGCAAGTTGATCACGAAGAGAATCTGCACTGTGGCATGAAGGATTCTGCCAATCCAGGCCACAACCACCAGGAGGTGGCAGAGTCCCTGTCGCATGATGGTAGTGTAGTACAGGAGCTTGCAGATGGCTACATAGCGGTCATAGGCCATGACAATGAGGAGGATGATCTCTGACCCTCCCAGGAAGTGTTCCACAAAGAGCTGAGTCAGGCAGCTGCCCAGTGAGATGGTTCTCCTCTGGTAGAGCAGATCAATGATCATTTTGGGGGTGGTGACAGAGGTGTAAGAGGCATCTATAAAGGACAAGTAGGTGAGAAAGAAGTATATGGGAGCCGAAAGTGTGGGGCTGAAGGAGATGGTGATGACAATAAGCAGATTGGCCAGCACAGTAAATAGGAAAATGCACAAAAAGGCAATGAAAAGTATTTTCTGCAAATGTAGATTCTGTGTGAGTCACAGGAGAATAAATTCAGTCACACTGTTGGGAGGCATGAGACGATCCATTAAGGGAATGATGTCTTTCTGAGACCTGAATTACCTGCAAAAAGATAAAGAAAGATACCTAATTAATGGTGAAAGGGTTATAGTTTGAATTTCACAATATACAAATAGGGTAGTTGCCATAATTATGCAGCTCGTCCTTAGCGCCCTTCACCATGGTAACTGGTTCAACTATTCTTTCCTGCTTCCTCCATGTGCTTTCTCCTTATTTTCAGAGACACCTAATCAACTGTAAAGCATCTTCTATAGAGCAACCACTGAAGTGTAATTTACTGAGAGAATACTCGGCAATATACATGAGGGGAACTGGATTCTCATCCTGCTTCTGCCTCCATGTGACTTTGCTAAGTCCTTTCCCTACTCTTCTGAGCCCTCTGCACCTGGGAGCTTAGTAATTGTAACTGTGAAATGTATCTTGGGAGCTTCTAAGTACTGCACACAGGTAAGAGTTATTATTTCTTCCAGGAGAATTTGCATTCGAGCCCCCAGTTCTAACTGCAGAATGAAAGACATTGTCTCTTCGTCAAGAAATATCTATCATAAGGAGACAGATTAGGGAATTTTGTAATCAGTTGGAAACAACCACCACAAAACATATGCTATTCATGTCTGTTTCCTTGCTGTGCTTACTAAAGTGTCAAAGAATGTCTGCAGTGTCCGGCACTTACTAAGTGATGAACGCTTGGTGAATTGACACACTTTCTATACAACCCTGTGGAAGAATATGCATGCTTTGCCAGTCCATAAACCTAGGAACCCAAGTGCTCTGGTCCTTCCACTCTGTTTATTACTACTCTCTATGAGAAAAATAAACTTTTGGAAGGTAGTTGCATTCCAGTTTAATGTTTCCAGCAAATTTTGTGGGGTGAGTTGAAATATTACAAGATCATTGACTGTCAAGATAATTATAATTTTGGCTCATTAATACTGTTTATTTTATAAAATTATATTGCAATGTAATTTAACTTAGTTCCACTCAGTAAAATTACAGCCTTAATAAAATCAGATAAAACAAACAACCAACCAAAACTCTTGGATAGGTTTTCAGTCCACGAAGGACTATCAAGAAAAGGGAATCCTTATTTTCAAAATTTTAAGAATAGAATTTTAACTTGGAGAAGGAAGGAAATATACTTTTGGTAAGATAAATAAAATGTTGAATATATATGAATACATACATGCATATTTATATATATAATATATATACATGCAAACCTATAAAATCTACTCATTACATGTTCACTCATTCAATAGATATTTATTAGACTCTCATTATGTACATTAATATATATGTTTGACTACATGAAGTCATGAAAAAGTCCTTGTTACTGCTTTAGAGATACCTCTACCTGGCACTTTATTAGCAAAGAGCAATGGCTCATCCATCCGTGAGATGGATGATCCTCCTATGTCTTTTGTGCTCCTGCCATATGAATTATTATGTCTTCTTCTCCCATCCTGCCCAGCACAGGTCCATCATCCTTCACTCTTATTTACAAGATTTTGGAAGCATAAAATTCCCAGAGAAAATATAAAGGAAAATTTATTCTGTAAAAATTATGTATTTTCTTTTCAAAGATAATCACATAAAGGACTTTTATTTTTTAACTAGCAAGATGAAAATCTTACACCTATGTGAAAACACAGTGGAGCAGCTTCTTTGCAATTTCCTTACTGCGAAGTGGACTCCCCCCAAAAGAGTATGATGTACATAAAGGAAAAATAAGGCATTATTTATAAAAAGTGGTTTAAAAATAGCCATGAAGAAACAGAAATCACTGTCTTTTTTCTTTGGTGCAATAATACTCTTCCTAGGAATAAACCCTTGAAAATATTTTAAAAAGAGAAAAATTGTTATGTACAAATGTGTTCAACACAATTATTATTAATAAACCAATAAAAAATAAAACTGTATGGCACGTCCAGCATTAGAAAAATGGTGAAGCCAAATATTTTGCATTTCATGGAATGGTGTATAACTTTTAAAAGGGATTTTTTTTTTTAAGAATTGTGTAATGTCATAGGAAAACTCTTCTTGTCATTTAAGTGGGACAATTTGCATACGAGTTTGAACATCTAATTTGATTCTAACTAATTTAAATACATTTCGATTAAAAGAAAGGAAAATAATTTGAAATGTTGTTATTTGGTTGTGGGAGGCGGAGTGGAAGGTGACCATACAGTTTTAAGGTGCATTTAAATCTGAGATTCTATAATTATATTCTTTTCTCAGAAAAAAAAAAAAAATTCTCACCTATGAACTTATCTGACACAGCTTCATGCCCAGGGCCCCAAGCCACTGTTAATTCACCCAGACAGAAATAAGAAATAAGTAAAGCTGTAAGATTTAAAGTGCCGATAGCTCAGCTACAATAAATCTCTTTGCTGATTTATAAATGGCACCTTTGAATAATGCCTTTCTCTTGAGGCTTAAAAGTGTTACTACATATCCTATTTGCAGGCAACTTCTCTGAAGTTTCTTAGCTGTAGCTAATGAGACCTCAGGAGTATTTCATCATCATTAGCAGAACTTGCCAACCACCCAATTATTTCCAGTTACCTAACTGAACATCAGAGGAGAACTTTTATAATAATCTATCTTTAATTTTTAAATTCTTCCCTAAATCTACAAGAAGAAAAATCACATGACAAGAGAAAAAAATGAGTTGACCACTTAAGAATAAACTAAAAGATATTAGAATCTGGATATTTTGATAAGAAATTAGCTTAGTGGGCAGTTTCTAGGTGTTTGGCATTATATAAACAGCTGCTATGTTAGTTACCTAGTGCTGCTATAAGAGAAATACCACAAGTGGATAGCCTTAAAAAAAAAACAAAGAGAAATTTATTCTCTCTCAGTCTAGGAGGATGGAAGTCCAAATTCTGAGTGCCAACTCTAAGGTAAGGCTTTCTTTCTCTGTGGGTTCTGGAGGAAGCTCCTTGTCATCAATCTTCCCATAGTCTAGGAGTTTCTTTGTGCAGGAACCTCAGGTCCAAAGAATGCACTCTGCTCCTGGCATTGCTTTCTTGGTGGTATGAGTTTCCCAGGTCTCTCTGCTCACTTCTTTCTTTTCTATCTCAAAAGAGATTGTCTCAAGACACAATCCAATCTTGTAGATTAAATCCTGCCTCATTAACACAACTGTCACTAATCCCATCTCATTAATATCCTAGAGATAGGATTTACAACACATAGGAAAATCACATTAGATGACAAAATGATGGACAATCACACAATACTGGGAATCACGGCCTAGCCAAATTCATACACATTCAATTCAATCCATGATACTCCCCCTTTGGCCCTCAAAACTTCATGTTCTCACCACGTGTAAAACACATTCAGCCCATCGTATCATAGCAAAAGTCTTAAGCAATTCGAAGTCCAAAATCCAAAAACTCTTCCTCATCTGCGAAATCTAGAATAGAAGTTATCTGCTTCCAAAGTACAATGGTGGAACAGGCACAAACTAAATATTTCCATTACACATGTAAGAAATTGGAAGGAAAGAAGGGATAACAGCCACCATGCAAGTCAGCAGAACACATTACCTTTGCCCTTAAGGCTTTGAAAATAATCCTCTGTTCTCTGAGACTATTTACACAAAGGCCCTGCCTTCCAGATCTAGCTATTGGCCATGCTTTCTGGATTCTGAGTGGAGGTCCCTCGGCCCTGGGCCTCTGTCCTACCTTCCAGGCCCACTGGGACAGCAACTCTGCTCCTTCAGCTTTAGGCACACCATTCTTCTAGTCCATCTGAGTGGTGACTCCACTCTTAGAAATACCAGAGGTCATGGCTCCACCCTTTGAGACCCCAGAGGTTTTGGCCATACCCTTTGAGACTGAGGCAGCTTGTTTTCCTGTGTTCCTTGTCTTTTCAGCTTCTGCCTCCTGGTTTCTTGTCCTCTCAGTCCCTAGGGCCTCACAACCCACATCTGCCCTGCTGGGGAAAGTTTTCCAAAGCTCTGTAGCTCCGCTGATAAGTATCTGGAGGCACCCTACTCTGCCAAGAAGCCTACTGCCAAAGGCCCTCAGCTCTCTCACTCTGTGGGTGGGCTCCAGTGTCATCTCATGCTGGACTCCTTGTTCTGCCACTGCTGGTTCTCTGCCACTGCTTCTTGCCATCTGTGCCATCTCCAGTGTAACAGCTCTCTTCATTTCCCTCTGAATCCTCTATACATTCACTGTTTCAAAACTGCTTCCACATTTTAGGTATCTCTTTTTTTTTTTCTTAGAGCAGTACCCCACTCTTGGTACCAAATTCTTAGTTGTCTATTGCTGCTATAACAGAAATACCACAAATGGGAGGCTTTAACAAAGAGAAATTTATTCTCTCACATTCTGGGAGGCTAGAAGGCCAAATTCAGGGTTCGGTTCTGGGCAAAGGTCCTTGTCATCAATCTTCCTGTGGTCTAGGAGCTTCTCTGTGCAGGAATCAGGTCCAAAGATGTGCTGTGCCTCTGGCATTGCTTTCTTGGTGGTATGAGACCCCCATGTCTCTCTGCTCAACTCTGTGTTTTCTGTCTCAAAAGAGGATGGCTCAAGACACAATCTAATCTTGTAGATTGAGTCCTGCTTCATTAACATAACTGCTATTAACACCATCTCATTAACGTCATAGGGACAGGAATTACAACACATAGGAAAATCACATCAGATGACAAAATGGAGGAAAATCACACAATACTGGGAATCATGATCTATCCAAATTGATACACATGTTTTTGGGAAACACAATTCAATCCATGACATGTATGTAACTATCTGACTTTTTAATTATTTGCTATAATATTATGTGTCTTTATCAAGCCACCCTTTATGTGATTCATAATTTTTAAGTGCTGTATTCAGGTATACAGGAAGAGACAGACATGATTCCTTCATACTGAGTACATTGTTAAGTACTTCCTCATAGCAGTTGATTCTCTAATCATGGAATTAGACTAATATGATAATGAGGAAATAATTTCATGTCTTGAATTGTTTATACACAGAAATAGTTTATACAACGAGCCATTTTCTGCAGCCTTTTAAATTGAGCCAAACAATAGCCCTATGTAATGGGAATGACACAGCTATCAATATTCACATTGTATAACCAGGAAAACTAAGACAGGGAATCAGGAAATTGACTGCCAAGGTAAAAGAAGAAACTAACCCTCCTGAATCCTGGTTCAGGATTCTTATTCTTAGATTATTGTTTTACAGCAGAAGTGTCATGGCACATTTATGTTGACATCCATTTTGAGTACATTGCAAGTCACCTATTAAAAATAATAAAATGCCAATGTTTCAAAAATTTTAAAAACAAAATAAATTTGGTTCAGAAACATTCCTATACAGGACCACATTTATTCACCTATGTTCAACTGTGCTATTTAAATAAAAGGAAAAATGAATTGTGTTCAGCTTCTGAATTGGTTCAAGAGGGTACAGTCACTGTGAGCAGCATGTGTAGTGGGAGAAAAATAATTTAAGAAAGCTGTCTGTGACCATGTGACTAAACTTATTTTGACTAAACATCTGACTATTATAGTGCTCGTCATGGCAGGTTCTATAGTTTGACAGGGAATGTGAAACTATACAAAGAACTGTAATGAATATGGATTTCCATCTGTGAAAATGTCTTCAACTTTGTCTTTCAACTCTGGAATGAAAGTACAGAGTCAGAATTAGTCAAATTAGCATGTACTTCCAAGGTCATTTTGCCCATTCTCCTAAAAGATTGAAATCCATTCACAGTGACCCGTTAAACTGTCATCTAATCTCTATTAAGCAACTAAAGTGGTGAGGAGAGAGATTTCTTTAGACTCCCTTACACCTGTCTAGTCTAGTTCTGCATGGCTTAGAGTAATATGAAATAGAGAGAGGGCAGAGTCTACGGTTGTTGTTAGTTGCCTTCGAGTTGGCTCCAACTCATGGCAACCCTATGTATAATGGAACAAAACACCGTCCAGTCTTTCACCATCTTCAAAATCTTTGATATATTTAAGACCTTTTTTTGGCTATTGTGACAATCCATCTCATTGAGGGCTTCCCTTGTTTTCACTAACCCTTTACTTTACCAAAAAAGATATCCTTTTCTAGCAGTTGGTTTTTCCTGATGATGTGTCAAAAGTAAGCAATCAAAAGTTTCATCATCTTTATTTCTAAGAAGCATTCTGATTGTATTTATTCTAAAACTGTTTTGTTTACTTTTCTTGCAGTCTAACGTATATTCAGTATTCTTCACCAACACCACAGTTTGAATACATCAATTCTTTTATGGAGTTAGGTCTAAATCAGTCAGGGTTGGCTCTGAAGGTAATTTTTCAAAAGGGGTGTCCCTGAAGCTGTATCAGAAAAGCTTGTTTCCAGAATACAATTCCAAAGAAAGTGTGGAAAAAACACTGGATAGACAGTAACATGGATTTTCAAACTGGAAGATAAATTAGAATAAAAACAGGAGAAATGAAATATGCATCAGATCACAGTTTGGAAGATACCAGTTGAGTTACAGTTTCATGTTTGACAGATTTAGGGACTGATTCCACACCAAAAAGAAGTGTGACTGCCAAAGTGTTCATCTTATGGCCAACTTCATACATTTCAATCAGCAGAGGTCCATGTTTTCAAGGCAATAAAACCTTCAAGAGCAGAGGTCTTATCTTTAATTATTTACTCCAGGCCAAAGATTCTTTCATTAAAAGAAAACATCTCCCGAGCTGTTTACCAAAAATGGAAATGTTTAGGGTGGTGGGCTGTGGCCAACTCTTGGCCTGTAGAAATATAATCTCTTTATGACTCTTCCAATTTTACTTCTTCCAAATGAAGTAGAATCAAATATAACAATATTTAAGGAAATAAAAATGGAATGAACAAAATCAAAGAGCTTGGAAACACCTCCTAAGTTACCTAAGTAAACTATGTATAAATATAGGGAGACCTATTATTTTTTTTATATAAGATCATATAATGAGATGGTGGCACCCCAAAAAAACCCCACTGCCATCGCACAGTAAGGAAAAAAAACAGTGTCTACTGATCCTGAAGCTGGTGTTCTTACCCTCCACTGTGTTTCACAGTCATAATATCTTGTTAATAATTGTTGTGTCTTAGAGTCCTCTGACTTCTCGAATAAAACATATGATACCCATGAGGTGGGAGGCTATAACACTATGTCAAAGTGTCCTATAAAGACATCTATGGCATACATTCATCTTGTGGCCGCAAACTTCATTTTTTAAAAGAACCGAAACTTATTTGCAACAAAGTCTTATGAGTTAGGTAAGTTCTTTAGCCTGGAAATCTTCCTTTGACCAACTGAGGAGTAATGATTTCTCTTGTACGCCTTATGCTTAAGCCATCTCTGGAAGCAGTTTGCAAAGAGGAGTCTCAGATATATACTTAATAATGTTAGACACAAGTAACAATGTAGTGAATTTTTAATAGTGAAATTGATATGTTACAATGTGTTTTGGGGGAAACAAAAAAACGGCACTTAATTACCACTAAGGGGCCATGGTGACCCAGTGATTAAGAGCTAAGTCTGTTAACCAAAAGGTCAGCAGTTTGAATACACCAGCTGCTCCTTGGAAACCCTATGGGACACTTCTGCTCTGTCCTATAGGATCTCTATGACTCGGAATCAACTCAATGGCAATGGGTTTTTTGTTTGTTTCTTTGTTTAAATGACTTTAAATCTAATAAAATGTCACTTTCTATGACACATGGAGCCCTGGTGGAGTAGTGGTTAAGAGTTTGGCTGCTAATCGAAAGGTAAGCAGTTCAAATATATCAGTCTCTCTTTGGACTTAGGGTACTATAGGGTGGCTGTGTATCAGAATCAACTTGATAGCAACAAGTATGACATAAAATTAAAAAATAAAAAAAAACAGACCATAACTAAGTATAACTAAGTACTAGCACAAAAGAATTGCATATATAATGAAAAAGTCACAGGATGTGAAGTGAGAATATTTGAGCTCAAGGCTGATTTATTTGTTCTATGATCTAATTATTTAAATTTTATGACCCAACTTTTTTTTTCCAGTAAAATAATAACATTAACTAAATTTCAATGTTATAGGGTCATTGTGACCACCAAAGGACACTTTAAAATTTCACTTAGGTTTAAATACAATTAATTTTTATTACTGACAGCTTTTACTTGTCAGAACAAGAAACCCATATAATTTTAAACATTGGTATATTGTCAGTGTGTTGAGAGAGTATTAGCAAGTATTTTCTTTCCAAACTGTATTCTGCACTGTCCTAGATACCAGTAGCCAATATGGGTTCTGAGTAACAACAGCTTATATGTGCAAGTCAGTTATAAAACTCTGCAATTAGAGAATTTTCAATTTACAACAAAGCAAGAAAGGCTTCGATATAAAATAAAGGCTGCCTTTGATCCTGATACAATTTGAAATGGTTGAAAGAATATGGGATTTGTAATTAGAACAAATGCAGATTTAAATAGCTCTGCCTCTGACCTTGGGCTGATCATTTAGCCCTTTTTAACTTAATTTTTGTCATCTGTAAATCAGAATAATTGTTGCAAAGTGCAATGTGAAGGATGACTTTTGTGTGGCCTGTCTAGCCACGGTCTTGTAACTCCCAGCAGCACTTCGTGGTAGGGTAATTGTGGCCCATCAAAGGGACTGGTCAGTTTTGCCACCCAGCTGGGCTTGAAATGAGCCACACCAAATGGGGTAAAGAAGAGATCCCACCGCCACCAAAGAATAACAGCCAGAAGCCAGCACATCCTTTGGACCTGGGGTTCCTGTGCTAAGAAGCTCCCGGAAGAAAGAGACCAACAGAGACAACGAGCTATAACCCTGAAGATGGTGAGAAGTGGTGGGAAGAAAGAATTGGCAGGAGAAGGCTTGGTGGGCTTCCTGGCCCATGAAGAAAGTTGCGTGCCTTTTGTGCAGATGCCTAGGACCAGGGAGAGGTGTGCGTGTGAACACAGCTGGGAAGAGGCTGTCCTGATGGAAGGAGCTGTATCTTGAATGTTCTTGGACCTGAATTGTAACTGATACTTCCCTATTAAACACCATAATCATGAGTATTGTCTGTGAGTTCTGTGTGGCCGTTGCAATGGATTACCGAACCCAGCAGAGAAGTAGAGAGTGTCATGCAGGGACAGTTGGTATCAGAATTAGTAAAGATGGTGGAGAAAGGAGGCACATCTGACTTCCACGAGGAATCAGGCTTGGGCTGTTGGTTTTGATTCTCCTTTCCCCTTGTGAAGTTAGAGGAGGTCAGACACCATCTCCATGTCATTCTTGTAGAAAGGTCCTTTGGGAGTTAAGTGATATAGGTGGGAAAAAGGTATATATATACATACATATATGCATATATATATATATATGCATATATATATATACAAACCCACATACATATATATGTAACATAAAAATATAAAGATTATGATAGAAATAAAATCTTCATATTGGGCCATTTATTATCTGAAATTACATTTCTTTTCAATAATATTTTTATAGCATATTTAGTTCTGCATTCCTTACTGTGTAGATAATTGGATTTAACACAGGAGTGACAAGGGTATAGAATACAGTTATGGCTTTATCCAAGGAGAAGGTGGCTACTGGTCGCAAATACATAAAAATACAGGGCACAAAGAACAAGACAACAACAGTGATGTGGGAGGTACAGGTAGAGAGGGACTTTTTCCTTCCTGCAGAGCTGTGAATCCTCAACGAATGCAGGATGAAGACATAGGACACCAACAACATTACAAAGGTAATCACAGACATTACCCCACCACTGGCAGCAATCAGGAGACCAACAAGGAAATTGTCTGTGCAGGCAAGCTGTATCAGGGGGAAGATGTCACACACTAAGTGATCCATAATGTTAGGGCCACAGAATGGGAGCCAGAAAGTGACAAGAATCTGTCCAATAGAGTGGAAAAAACCCACTGTCCAAGACACTCCCACCAAAAGACAGCATACATGGTGTTTCATGATGGTCACATCGTGCAGAGGTCTACAGATGGCCACATAACGGTCATAGACCATGACCACAAGGAGTGCAATCTCAGAACCACCTAAGAAATGTTCAGTAAAGATCTGTGTCATGCAGCCATTGAAGGAGATGGTTTTTGTCTCAGAGAGCAAGTCAGCTAGCATTTTAGGAAGTATGGAAGAGGAGTAGCAGGCATCTATCAAAGATAAGAAGGCCAGGAAGAAATACATTGGGGCTTTCAATGTTTGACTGCAGATTATGGTGACCACAATGAGCAGGTTTCCTGAGACAGTGACAATGTAGGTGATAAACAAAACAACAACTAGAATTCTCTGCATCCGAGGATTCTGTGTAAGTCCTATTAGAATTAAATCAGTCACATTCATCCTGTTTTCTTTCATTTCAGTGCTGATGATGAACACAGATATTGGGATTATCCTGTAAAGACAACATTTTTAATAGCAGGGTGATAAGCATTTCATATTTTGTGTTTTCAAATAAGACCAAAGCATTTTAATAAACTGTTTTCCTTCAAGGCATACAATAAGAGAAAAAAATATACTTTTTCTATTTTACAAAAAGATTAGAACCATTGAGGCTGTCTAATACAGCTTCTTCTATTGGTGCTGGAATCCCACCTACAACATCTTGTGACAAGTGGTCACTGGGCATTTGCTGGAGGACATCGAGGCACAGGGAGCTCATCACATTATAAATTCCTTCTCAGCCAGCAAGAAATGTTAGAGAACTCATATATGTGTGTGTGTGTGAATCCCTGGTGGGACAATGGTTAAGCACTCGGTTGCTAAACAAAATGTTGGCACTTCAAACCTACCAGTCATTCCGTGGGAGAAAAGACCTGACCATCTGCTCCCATAAAGATTTCAGCCTAGGAAACCCTATGGGGCAGTTCTACTGTGTCAATTATGGTTGCTGTGAGTCAGAATCAACCACACAACACACAACAAAAATGACACACACACATATATATACACAAGTGTGTGTTTGTGTAAGTATATATATATACATATACATATACGTATACATATATATACCTGTGTACAAGGAGCCCTGGTGGAGCAGTGGTTAAGAGGTATGGCTGTTAACCAACTATTGATTCTGGTTTCACACACTGTTGATACACAAATTAAGACCAAACCACCTGGCTCTTCCATTCAAAAAAGAGCCCTTTAAATAGGCCACAGAGAAGCAAAGCTGTGCCTGCCTTCTTCAGCTCTTTAACCCCAGATCTACTTTAATGTTTGACTCAGAGTGGTAGTCAATAAATATTAAGTGTGCAAACAAGTTGGAAGACAATTTACTTCTTTCTCCTGTGTTTTCTTTTTCCAAAATAGGAGTGTTCACCATCTCACCTAGAAAAACAATTAAATACAGTGTTGGAAAGTGAGCTAGATATACTCCTCTCAGCCCTTCAGATCTGTTCTCACTCTTCTCCTCCATGACGGGCTTCCATGGTGTTCCTCAACTGGGCCTCCTTCTTCTCTGGCCAAAAGGAAGTGCTAGATAAATGTTAGGAGGACAGGGTGGGAAGAAAAGAATGTCAGGGTTTATTCTCCTGGGTCCCTCCCGTGGTTTATCAGTAACAGGGTACGTTTAACTAGGGTTACAGCTCTTGTTGGGTGGATATCTCCTACAGTTATATTTCCTTTTGTAGTAATTTCTTCCCCTTGTTCCCTTAGGCCTCCTGGTGGTAATGATTTCCTACTGGTAGCTAGCCCTGGCAAGCTTTATCATCACCCTTAATTAATTTCCTTCATACCTTGATAAATAATCTTCATTAAATTTTTTTTAATCTGCCTTTTTGAGCATGCTGTTTCCTGTTAGGACTGCAATGGATATGGAAAGTTTGTATTTTTTCTTGGTAAAGAATAGAAATAATTGAAAAAATTTTAGGTTATTTAAAAATTATCTCTACTTTTGATGTATAGGTGCTAAATAAATTTAACTTCCATGAGAAAAAAATTGTGAAAGACTTTGAAATATAAAAAGTCTATTGGCTATCTTCAATGAAAAAGCTATGTGTTGTCTATAGCACTCCCCTTGGGATTACATGATTCTATGAGGATTATGCCTTTCACTGTCTTTGAGATATTTTACAACTCTTCCACTTATAGAAAACTGATAATGCAAATAATTCTTGTCCATAAAATTGAAAATATTGTCTGATGGGGGTTCAATTGATTTCCCTCAGTTATTGTGGATAAAGTCAGTTTTGTATCTATTTGTAAATTCATGACACATCCCTGATTGAACAAATGTGCTACACTGGATTCTCCTTTAAATGGATTATAACATACTCCTGGTTCCCTCCTTAATTAATGTGTTAAACAAAAACTTTGTCATGTATTCATTTTATATTTGTATGAGAGCCATGATTTCATATTTTTTGGAAAAGTCTTTTGTCTTCGTGTATTAGAATTACTTAGACAGAAAGCTGAAAAACTCTCAAAAATCCTGGTCCTCTTTCTCTGTGTGTTATTGCATCATGGGTTTTTCTGTATTATTTTATTGGGGGGAGAGTTGTTTTAATTCATTTATAAAATCTCTTTTTGAGACTTTGAAATCAAATGTAAACAAGATACGATATTAAAGAACATTTTATCAGCCCCTCTAACTCTGTTCCCAAACAAAATTAGAGAAAATGAATGTCATGGATTAAATTATGTCCCCCCCCAAAATGTGTGTATCACTTGGGCTGGGCCATGATTTCCAGTTTTGTGTTGTTGTCTTCCATTTTGTGACTGTAATTTTATGTTAAAAAGGATTAGAGTGGGATTGTTACAGCCTTACCCAGGTCACATTCCTGATCCAAAATAAACGGAGATTCCCTGGCATGTGTTCTGCACTAGCTTTTAGCTCTCAAGAGATAAAAAGGAAAGGGAAGCCAGCAGAGAGCTGGGGACCTCATACCACCAAGAAAACTGTACCTGGAACAAAGCACGTATCCTTTGGACCCAGGGTCCCTGTGCTTGAGAAGCTGCTCAACCAGGGGAAGATTGATGACAAGAAATCTTCCTCCAGAGCCAACAGAGAGAGAAAACTGGCCCCTGAATTTGGATTTGTAACCTACTAGACTGTGACAGAATAAATTTCTCTTTGTTAAAGCCATCCACTAGTGGTATTTCTGTTATGGCATCACCGGATGACTAAGATAATGAATATCCTTCTTAATCAAAATAAAACCTGTGGAGTCTAGGGAGAGGTGGGGGAGAAGGATTACCTAATGAAATATAGTTTTGAGGTCCATTTAATAAGCCATTTACCAAATATTTATTAATCATCTATTATGTGCCCAACACTCTAGAAAGTTGAGAGATAGCAGTGGACAAACAGATAAAGTCTCTACACTCAACATAGCATACATTCTAGTAGGGGGAGACAGAAAATAAGCTAATAAAAAAGAAAGAAGATAGTATTTCAGATTGTAACATCTGCTATGGGAATATTAAGCAGGGTAATGGATATTTGGAATCTGGGAGTGGGGTGTTATTTTCTATAAGGTAGTCAGAGTAGGCTTCTTTGAAAAGGGAACATGTAAACTAGACTAGAAAGAAGTGAAGAAGGATGCAAGAAGACATTTAAGGAAAGAACATTTGGACCAAAAAAAAAAAATCAGTAAGTGAAAACACTTTGAGGAGGGAAAGTGGTTGGCATCATTGTCTAAAGGAGGTCAGTGTGGCTGTAGTGGAATGAACAAGGATTGATAAGTGGCAGTTTTTATAGGGCTTTGTAGATCATTTTAAGGTGTATGAATTTATTCTAAGTGAAAAACAAAGCCATTGAAAGGTTTTGCACAGCAAAATGGCATGGTCTGACTGAATCTTAGAATTGATCGTTCTGGCTATTGTGTGGGGAAAAGACTATAGAGGGGCAATAGTAGAAGCAGGGAGATTATTAGTCAAGAAGATATTGTAACTCTTCAGCAGAAATGTGATGGTGATTTGCACCAGGATGGGCGTAGTGGAGGTAGATGTATGATGATGGTAGCTTCAATACTACCTGCTGATGGACTTGATGTGGGGTGTCAGAAAGAAAGAAGGGTAAGAATTATTCCAAAGTTTTGGACTTCATCCCATGAAGGACATTGTCGACCTTTATTGAGACTACTTCACGTACAGATGCCATGATTAACGTGGGTAACGTTTACTTGGGTGCCTTTGAACTGCCAGGAACGTTTAATCCTTGTATCAACATTGAGTCATACATTGTTATTATCTTTATTTAGTAGATGAAATAACTAAGATAGAGAGAAGGTAAGGAAGTTTTTGGATGTTAGTAAGTCGTAACCCTAGTCTTACACTGAAATAAAGAGTTAGCAAAGGTAATTCTGTAAAATGTGTTTAACCTCTGAACCTCTCAACTATTTTTCTGTCAAATGAGGACAACTAGCTTGAAGGATGGCTGTGAGAGTGTCAAGACTACTAGCTCTCCAATTGGCCCAAAGTAGAGGCGCCATCAATATCAAATACTTTTATTCTTATTGAAATTTTTATGTCTACTGCCTGTGAAATTTCATAACATACGACTGTGACTATTAAAATTATAGTGTTCTTTCTATGAGGCTGTATGTGTGCCACCCAAAAGCAACTACTTATAAAAAAGGATGAGGACACATTTTACTCCCATTTATCTGCAAGGTTTTTAAGAACCTAGCATAAGCCTTTTATTCTTTTTCTTGTTTATCAAAGTGATTGTAAGGTATTTCACACACACATGCACACATACACCACCGCCGCCACCACCACCACAAGCACCACCACTATCACCAGAATTAATGGTTAATTTTGGCTTTGAGTAGATAGAGGCAGAATCTCTCACACGATTAGTGTTTTAATATGAAGGTGAAATCTAATTTTATGACATCAATATATAGATTTTCTTACAAGGCTGTCACTCACTGATGCCCTCCCCTTCAATCCCACTTTTTTTTTCCTTATTGCTAAGCATTCCCCACCCCGCAAAAGATCCCTGCTGTCCACTGGTCTCCAACCCTTTCTCATACCTCCTTCTTATCTTTACCTCCATTTTTCAGATCTCAGAGTGAGTCCTGAGGAAATTAAGGACTGAAGAAATTAAGCCTACTTTCCCCACAGGACATATGAAAATGTTTCATAAATTGTATAAAGGTTAGGCATTATTATTACATGCATTGATCAAAAACTAATATTAAATGATTGCTTCTTATATTCTTATATGCTAGGCAGTGTGCAAAGCACTTCATGCAGATTACCTCTTTTAATTATTTTTTAAAACACTATATAGAGTAGGAAGGTTATTCTTTCTATTTTACGTATAGGAAAATTGAGACAAAGAGAGTTAGCCTTTTACCCCAGAACATATGGTTAGTGAAGAGCAGGTGGGAAGATCTAATTCAGCTCTCTCTGGCCTCAAATCCTGCTCTTGACCTTGACCCCATGTTATCTCCCATGTAAGAACTTACCTAAGTAGTTAATGTGATCCTTCTTTATTATTTGTCTATCAACAAAGGCTTTAAGAAGGCTCTTATCCTAACTTGTGGAGGCATAAAAATAGATTCAAAAAAACACTTAGGAATTTGAACTATGCCTATCCCTTTACTTCCCCTGAGAATTTTCCATCTTCCCTCTCAGGAGAATTTAGAACAAGAATTTAGAACCACTTACATACTTCTTTGGGGCCCTGGTGGCACAGTGGTTAAGAGCTACAGCGGTTAACCTCAAGTTTGGAAGTTCAAATCCACTAGCCACTCTTTGGAAACCCTATGGAGCAGTTCTACTTTGCCCTATAGGGTCACTACGAGTCGAAATAAACTCAAAGGCAATGCACGTATACTTATTTGTTTAAGTCAGTCAGTAATGCATTACTACCCCTGTCCAAATAATATTTCTAACCCATCTTAAATTCATCATTAAAAGTAAGTAGGCCCCTGAGTGGCACAAACAATTTTCATTTGACTACTAACCTAAAGGTTGGTGGTTTGAACCCACCCAACAGCTCCACGGAAGATAAGCCTGATGACATGCTTCTGTAAAGATTACAGCCAAGAAACCCATATGAAGCAGTCCTACTCTGTAACACATGGGGTAACCATGAGGCGGAATCAGTACGGTGGCAACAGGTTCGATTTTGATTTTTTGGATAATATATTGAGCACTTAGTATTTGCAATCCACTTTCACATTTAAACTCAAAAACCTCATGTGTATATTATTCCTGATTCATAGATGGGAAAGCCTAGGCTCAGAATGCTTCATTTCACTTGCACAGTGTGGTGTAACTACTGAGCAGTAGAACTAAAAGCCAGCTTCTTCTGTTTCAGTTCCATTATGTGTTCTATCTAACTTAAGAGTTCTCCAAAATCAGTAGTCTCTGAAAAGAGTTGGACCACATTTCCTGCTGAGCAGAGTAAAATCCTATTCATATGACATTATACTGAGAATTTTCTGAGAATTTAAGTGCTTACAGGCCAGAATGTGATTATATGTAAATAAGCAGATAGATGATAGATGACAGATGACAGATAGGAAGATAAATGGATGAATAGATGGATGCATGGATGTATGGATGAAAGATTAGATGGATGAATGGATTGGTTGGTCGGTAGCCTGGTCTGTTGGTCGGTTGGAAGGTAGGTAGGTAGATAGATTCTTTTCATTTTGCAAATGAGGAAACAGACTGAGAGAAGAAATAGACATTTACAAAATTGCACATTCAGACTGTGGTAGACTAAGTATTCAGATTTCCTGAGTCTCAACCTGTTTATCGTTTCCCTACATGGAATAGCTGATATTCTCACTTGTTACAGAGTAATTCAAACAAAAGGTATTGCTTTGTTTGTCTAACTGATCTATATAATTGTTTCAATAACTGTAATGGATTGAATTGTGTGCCCCAGAAATATGTGTCAACTTGGCTAAGCCATGATTTCCAGTATTGTGTGATTGCTCGCCATTTTGTCACCTGACATGATTTTCCTATGTGTTGTAAATTCCATCTCTATGATGTGAATGAGCTAGGATTAGAGGCAGTTACCTTAATGAGACAGGACTCTATCTACAAGATTAAGTTTTGTTTTAAGCCAATCTCTTTTGAGATATAAAAGAGAGAAATGAACAGAGAGACAGAGGGACCTCATACCACCAAGAAAGTAGTGCTAGGAGAAAAGTATGGCCCTTGGACCCAAGATCCCTGCACTGAGAAGCTCCTAGTCCAGAGGAAGTTTGATAATAAGGACCTTCTGACAGAGCAGACAGAGAGAAAAGTCCTTCCCTGAGCACAAATGCCCTGAATTTGGACTTCTAGCCTCATAGACTGTGAGAGAATAAACTTCCGTTTGTTAAAGCCGTCCACTTGTGATACTTCTGTTATAGCACCACTAGATAATAAGACACTTACCCACGTTGGTTTCCAAACGATACCAGCCTTTTGGGAAATGAAGATGTTGAAAGATCATAAGCAAATATAGTCTTTGAATTTGTTCTAAAGGATTTATCATATAAAGACGAATCACAAAATATAAAGATCAATGATATGGAATTTTTAAGCTTCTATTTTCCACACATATTAAATCTGTCTTTCCATCTTTTTCCAAGACAAGCAAGGAAATTAAATTTGAATGTGATAAGAATCACCCCCACATCCTTCAAATATCTTTGGTAACCTACAAACACAAACTATATATTATGGAAAAGAATGGATAATTCAGAAAGCAGAACCAAAATCCCAAAGGTATTTTGGGACAAGATACATGGAAAAATCACTACCAGAAGTCCTGGACAGATAACCAAGAATCTGGAAATAACATGTGTCTAAATAGGTTGTCAAAATTTCTATGGAACATCACTTCTGTTCACCTCTCATGTTTCCCCTTTTTGAACGTAAGTGTGTATAGAAGTTATCCCATACCTGTCAGAGTGGGCGGGAGGTGGGGGGGCAGTGGGGATGAAGAAGCAGATAATGTATCTCTAGTTCATAGGTCTTCAGACTGAATGGAACTTCTCCTCAGGAGTCTCATCCACACTTGGACATGATTTAGATGATAAGATACTGACCCTTAAGTCAGAACTCGATACTGTATTTGGATGAGGGTTGAGAGAGGTACCTTGTGAAAGGGGACAGTGAGTATATTTTTCTTGTGGAGGGGATGTGCATTGTTGAGGCCAAAGGACATATTGTGGCATATTATATTTCTACCACATTATATCCTGTTATATATGCTTTTCCAGAACATTGCCACTTCCTCCTCAAATGGTGGCATCTATGCCCTTTCTATTTGAACATGGAAGGGAATTTATGACTCTGGGGACTAATAAGATACGACAGAAGTGATTCTACGTGACTTCCAAGGTTAGGTAAAAAAAGACAATGTGCTTCTACCTTGCTCACTCTCTTGGTACACATACTTTTAGAGCTCTGATTCACCATGTAAAGTCCCCATGCTTGAGAAACTATATGGACAGACAACATAGAAATAGAGGGAGATGCCCAAACAGTGCCAGTTATTCCAGCCATCACTTTTCAAGACTTTCAAGACCAGGTACCAGATATATGATAAAGAAACCTGTTAGATGATCTCATCCTCAATCACTTCTGATTTTAACCTCATGAGAAACCATGAACTAGAAGTACCCAGCTGAGGTGCTTACAGATTCATGACCTAGAGAAACCATCTAAGATAATAAAGTGATTGTTGTTTTCAGCCACTAAATTTTGGAGCAATTTGTTACACAGCTATAGTATCTGAAACAATACAGTAATTTAAACACTATCGTATTGGCTCATAGATAGACAGACCAATCGATGGAAATAGAAATTCAAGAAACAGAAAAATGGATCCATAGATATTTTATATATCATAGTGATGGCATTGCAGGGTAGTAGGAAATGGAATGGTTGTTCAATATATGGTGCTGGAAAAATCTAGTTATCCATATTACCACCTCAAACACTACCTTAAAATTCAAGCTCTATATAAAGACATAAATGTGAAAAGCAAAGCTTTAAAACTTTTGAAGTAAATTATCTTTTTAACCTCCAAGCAGGGAAGGACTTTGAAAAGTAGTTTCATTGGCCTTTCTTTCTGAATCTAGCTTCCTAATCTCTGGATCATAGCTTAGATTGTCAATTCTTGATCTCAACTGGGTCCACTCCAATATCCAAAAGCCAGCTCCTCCAAACCCTCCAATGATTATGTAAGTTTTTAATTCTGTGTACTGAAACTGCACACACACATTTGTATGTGAATATATGTGGATCTGTTTCTGATCACACACGGGTTCGTATCTGCCTACTGAGATGACTATTTGACTAAACACAGGTCTGTATCCATTTGCACATGACGCTATAATTTACCATACAATGGCATGTATCTGATCACATATGGCTTGTATTCAACCCCACATGGTTTTTTATGTGACCTCACAAGGGTCTGCACTCAACCAGGTATGGATCTGTATCCAGCCCAACATGGATTTAGCTATAACCACACACACACCAACCTCCCATATATCTGTATTCCATCCTTGGGTGCAAGTGGTTTGTACTTAATGAATAACCTAAAGGTTGGTGATTTGAACACACCCAGCAACACTGTGAAAGAAAGGCCTGTTGATCTGGTTCTGTAAAAATTACAGCCAAGAGGAGGGGCCAAGATGGCTGACTAGGTAGATGCTACCTCGGATCCCTCTTGCAACAAAGACTCGGAAAAACAAGTGAATCGATCACATATATGACAATCTATGAACCCTGAGCAACAAACACAGATTTAAAGAGTTGACCTGAGTGACAGAGACAGAGAACGAACAACTACGAGGAAGCAGAGAGTGTTTTCGGAGCTTGGAGCCAGCGTCCGAGTCAGGTAACCTTGGCACCGGGCTTAGGACTGGGTGCAGGGAAGCTGAACACAACATCCTGTGATGGCTCAAACACGGGTGCAGCCCTACCCCCCTGAACTGACCTCGGGAGGGGGCCCAGCCGGTCATCGCGGGCAGTGCGGCTACACAGCTGGCGGGAGGAGAAGTCCCTGGGAGGCAGCGACTGGTTTTGGACCCAGGCGTAAGGCATCCCAGCTGGAGAACCTTGGCGCAGGGCTTTGGACCGGGCACAGGGGAGATGAGCAAGACATCCTGTGAAGGTGCAAACACGGGGCACAGCCCTACCCCCCTGAACTGACCCTGGGAGGGGCAAAGCCCGTCCGCGCGGGTGGTGCGGGGACACGGCTGGCGGGAGGAGAAGTCCCCGGGAGGCAGCGACTGGTTTTGGAGCCAGGAGTGCAGCATCCCAGCCGGGGAACCTTGACGCTGGGCTTTGGACTGGCAGTGGAGGAACTGACAGCGGCTTCTGCAGGCCTGACCCTCAGGGGCAATCTCTACCCAGCCAGCACACATGAGCGACACGCCCCTCAGGAATCTCAGATAAAATAGTCATCCCAAGCAAGATAAGTAACTCTGTCTATATTTCGGGGTGCTACTCTCTCCTGTTTTTCTGAACCCTCCCCTCCCCTTCCCATGCGACTTCATTAACATTGGAATTTCCTGAGCCAGAGGGAGAACTGCTCCACGGCTTTTCTTCCCCCCCCCCCTTTTTTTTTTGGTCTTTTCCTAACCCATTCTTCTGGCCTGAGAGAAGCAACCACAAAAAACCCAGGGACCAAAAATCCTTCCCTAATTGGACTAAAAACAAAGAATCAGCTCTAGCCAAGCACATGGGATCCATATTTCCTGCTTTCATCCCTACAGGGAACAAGGTGGCTATTATAATGCAAAGGCATTTCTGATAGGGATCTGACTGCATTTTTTTTTAGCAGATTTACTGGAAAAACAAGTTTCCTAGGTCTGATATCTCTGTGTATTCAACAGAGCCCTCACTGACCCACAACAGGGAACTGAGGGCTGAAGCTCCCCCCAGACCATCTAGCCTCCTGCCTTAGGGGTCTAAGGAGGGTGACACCTACCAATCTGTAGAGGTACTTCCATTGTGAGCCTAAGGTACAGCTGCAGAGCCCTCCCACCAAGGTGCTTTAGGAATAGAGACACACCTACCTCACTGACACTTGGGGGAAGCCTGTCAGCATCCTGCTCCCCCTGGAGTGTGAACCCCAGCTGCTACTAGAATCTGGTGCACACAACTATCACCACTACTTCTCAAGGTGGATGGGTATTAGGGTGCATCACACACTTGATGAAACAAAATCAGATTCTAGTCAAGTATAGTGAATGGACTCAGGCATATATATCTGGTAACAGCCCAAACCAGCTGGTAATAGGTCATAAGTAAGTCAAGGGCTACAACAATCAAGACAGCACAATCTAGTAACCCAACCATGTATATTGAAAGAAAACAAAACAAGATAAGACTCAGTGAGCAAATATAGAATAAATCACTACAATATCTTAGTGATGGCAAGGAGACAGCAGTCGATATCAAACCACATAAAGAAGCAGACCACGACAGCTTCTACAAAACCCCAAACAAAAGAATCAAAATCTTTTCCAAATGAAGATACAGTACTCAAAATATCAGATACAGAATATAAAAAACTAATTTACAGAATGCTTCAAGACATCAGAGACGACCTCAGAAATGAAATAAGGCAAACTGCAGAAAAAGCCAAGGAACACACTGATGAAACAGTTGAAGATCTCAAAAAGATTATTCAAGAACATAGTGAAAAAATTAATAAGTTGCAAGAATCCATAGAGAGACAGCATTCAGAAATCCAAAAGATAAACAATAAAATTACAGAATTAGACAATGCAATAGGAAGTTAGAGGAGCAGACTCAAGCAATTAGAATGCAGAGTGGGAAATCTGGAGGACCAGGGAATTAACACCAACATAGCAGAAAAAAAATCAGATAAAAGAATTAAAAAAAAAATGAAGAAACCCTAAGAATCATGTGGGACTCTATCAAGAAGGATAACTTGCGTGTGATTGGAGCCCCAGAACAGGGAGGGAGGACAGAAAACACAGAGAGAATAGTTGAAGATCTGCTGACAGAAAACATCCCTGACATCATGAAAGACGAAGGTATATCTATCCAAGATGCTCCTCGAACCCCATTTAAGATTGATCCAAAAAGGAAAACACCAAGACATACTATCATCAAACTTGCCAAAACCAAAGATAAAGAGAAAATTTTAAAAGGAACCAGGGATAAAAGAAAGGTCTCCTACGAGGGAGAATCAATAAGCATAAGTTCAGACTACTCAGCAGAAACCATGCAGACAAGAAGGCAATGGGATGACATATGCAGAGCACTGAAGGAGAAAAACTGCCAGCCAAGGATCATATATCCGGCAAAACTCTCTCTGAAATATGAAGGAGAAATTAAGATATTTTCAGATAAACACAAGCTTAGAGAATTTGCAAAAACCAAACCAAAGCTACAAGAAATACTAAAGGAAATTGGTCAGAAAACCAATAATATCAGATACCAGCACAACACAAGGTCACAAAACAGAACATCCTGATATCAACTCAAATAGGGAAATCACAAAAACAAATTAAGATTAATTTAAAAAAATGCTCAAAACAGGGAATCATTGAAGTCAATATGTAAAAGATCACAATAATCAAAAAGAGGGACTAAATACAGTTGGCATAGAACTGCCATATGGAGAGGGATACAAGGCGATATAGGACAATACAAGTTAGGTTTTTACTTAAGGTAACCACAAAGAGGTATAACAACTCCATAACTCAAAATAAAAAACAAGAAAAATGTAACAACTCAGCAAACATAAAGTCACATGCTATGAAAATGAGGAACACACAAGTTACAAAGAAAAACATCTCAGCACAAAACAGTAAGTGGAAAAATGAAATTGTCAACAACACACATAAAAAGGCATCAAAATGACAACACTAAACACTTACTTATCTATAATTACGCTGAATGTAAATGGAATAAATGCACCAATAAAGAGACAGTCTCAGACTGGATAAAGAAACAAGATCCATCTATATGCTGCCTACAAGAGACACACCTTAGACTTAAAGACACAAACAAACTAAAACTCAAAGGATGGAAAAAATATATCAAGAAAACAATAAGCAAAAAAGAGCAGAAGTAGCAATATTAATTTCTGACAAAATAGACTTTAAACTGAAATCCACCGCAAAGGATAAAGAAGGACACTACATAGTGATAAAAGGGACAATTGACCAGGAAGATATAACCATATTAAATATTTATGACCCAATGACAGGGCTGCAAGATACATAAATCAAATTTTCACAGAACTGAAACGTGAGATAGACACCTCCACAATTATAGTAGGTGACTTCAACACACCACTTTCAGAGAGGGACAGGACATCCAGTAAGAAGCTCAATAGAGACACGGAAGACCTAATTACAACAATCAACCAACTTGACATCATTGACTTATACAGAACTCTCCACCCCAAAGCTGCAATGTATATTTTTTTTCTAGCGCACATGGAACATTCTCTAGAATAGACCACATATTAGGTCATAAAACAAATCATTGCAGGATCCAAAATATCAAAATATTACAAAGCATCATCTCAGACCACAAGGCCATAAAAGTAGAAATCAATAACAGAAAAATTAGGGAAAAGAATTCAAATACTTGGAAACTGAACAATACCCTCCCGAAAAAAGACTGGGTTATAGAAGACATTAAGGAGGGAATAAGGAAATTCATAGAATGCAACGAGAATGAAAATACTTCCTATCAAAACCTCTGGGACACAGCAAAAGCAGTGCTCAGAGCTTAATTTATATCGATAAATGCACACATACAAAAAGAAGAAAGCCAAAATCAGAGAACTGTCCCTATATCTTGAACAAGTAGAAAGTGAGCAACAAAACAATCCATCAGGCACCAGAAGAAAACAAATAATAAAAATTACAGCCGAACTAAATGAACTAGAGAACAGAAAAACAATTGAAAGAATTAACAACGCCAAAAGCCGGTTCTTCGAAAAAATTAACAAAATTGATAAACCATTGGCCAGACTGACTAAAGAAATACAGGAAAGGAAACAAATAACCCGAAAAAGAAACGAGATGGGCCACATCACAACAGAACCAACTGAAATTAAAAGAATCGTATCAGATTATTACAAAAAATTGTACTCTAACAAATTTGCAAAACTAGAAGAAATGGATTAATTCCTGGAAAAACACTACCTACCTAAACTAACACTATCAGAAGTAGAACAACTAAATAGACCCATAACAAAAAAAAGAGATTGAAACAGTAATCAAAAAATTCCCAACAAAAAAGTGCTCTGGCCCGGTTGGCTTTACTGCAGAATTCTACCAAACTTTCAGAGAAGAGTTAACACCACTACTACTAAAGGTATTTCAAAGCATAGAAAATGACGGAATACTACCTAACTCATTCTATGAAGCCACCATATCCCTGATACCAAAACCAGGTAAAGACATTACAAAAAAAGAAAATTACAGACCTATGTCTCTCATGAATATAGATGGAAAAATCCTGAACAAAATTCTAGCCAATAGAATTCAACAACATCTCAAAAAAATAATCCACCATGACCAAGTGGGATTCATACCAGGTATGCAAGG